>NC_092336.1:345018269-345327884 GCF_046630445.1 Rutidosis leptorrhynchoides
AATAAATCTGCTTACGTTTTATTTGATTCGGGTGCGGATAGAAGCTATATGAGTAGAGATTTTGTGCTAAATTAAGTTGTCCATTGACGCCTTTGGATAGTAAATTTTTACTCGAATTAGCAAATGGTAAATTAATTTCAGCAGATAATATATGTCGGAATCGAGAAATTAAACTGGTTAGCGAAACATTTAAGATTGATTTGATACCAGTAGAGTTAGGGAGTTTTGATGTGATAATCGGTATGGACTGGTTGAAAGAAGTGAAAGCGGAGATCGTTTGTTACAAAAATGCAATTCGCATTATACGAGAAAAAGGAAAACCCTTAATGGTGTACGGAGAAAAGGGCAACACGAAGCTACATCTTATTAGTAATTTGAAGGCACAAAAACTAATAAGAAAAGGTTGCTATGCTGTTCTAGCACACGACGAGAAAGTACAAACTGAAGAAAAGAGCATCAATGATGTTCCCATTGCAAAAGAATTTCCCGATGTATTTCTGAAAGAATTACCGGGATTACCCCCACATCGATCCGTTGAATTTCAAATAGATCTTGTACCAGGAGCTGCACCAATAGCTCGTGCTCCTTACAGACTCGCACCCAGCGAGATGAAAGAACTGCAAAGCCAATTACAAGAACTTTTAGAGCGTGGTTTCATTCGACCAAGCACATCACCGTGGGGAGCTCCTGTTTTGTTTGTCAAGAAGAAAGATGGTACATTCAGGTTGTGTATCGACTACCGAGAGTTGAACAAACTTACCATCAAGAACCGCTACCCACTACCGAGAATCGACGACTTATTTGATCAACTACAAGGCTCGTATGTTTATTCAAAGATTGACTTACGTTCCGGGTATCATCAAATGCGGGTGAAAGAAGATGATATTCCAAAGACTGCTTTCAGAACACGTTACGGTCATTACGAGTTTATGGTCATGCCGTTTGGTTTAACTAATGCACCAGCTGTGTTCATGGACCTTATGAACCGAGTGTGTGGACCATACCTTGACAAGTTTGTCATTGTTTTCATTGATGACATACTTATTTACTCAAAGAATGACCAAGAACACGGTGAACATTTGAGAAAGGTGTTAGAAGTATTGAGGAAGGAAGAATTGTACGCTAAGTTTTCAAAGTGTGCATTTTGGTTGGAAGAAGTTCAATTCCTCGGTCACATAGTGAACAAAGAAGGTATTAAGGTGGATCCGGCAAAGATAGAAACTGTTGAAAAGTGGGAAACCCCGAAAACTCCGAAACACATACGCCAGTTTTTAGGACTAGCTGGTTACTACAGAAGGTTCATCCAAGACTTTTCCAGAATAGCAAAACCCTTGACTGCATTAACGCATAAAGGGAAGAAATTTGAATGGAATGATGAACAAGAGAAAGCGTTTCAGTTATTGAAGAAAAAGCTAACTACGGCACCTAAATTGTCATTGCCTGAAGGGAATGATGATTTTGTGATTTATTGTGACGCATCAAAGCAAGGTCTCGGTTGTGTATTAATGCAACGAACGAAGGTGATTGCTTATGCGTCTAGACAATTGAAGATTCACGAACAAAATTATACGACGCATGATTTGAAATTAGGCGCGGTTGTTTTTGCATTAAAGACTTAGAGGCACTACTTATATGGGGTCAAAAGTATTATATATACCGACCACAAAAGTCTTCAACACATATTTAATCAGAAACAACTGAATATGAGGCAGCGTAGGTGGATTGAATTATTGAATGATTACGATTTTGAGATTCGTTACCACCCGGGGAAGGCAAATGTGGTAGCCGATGCCTTGAGCAGGAAGGATAGAGAACCTATTCGAGTAAAATCTATGAATATAATGATTCATAATAACATTACTACTCAAATAAAGGAGGCGCAACAAGGAGTTTTAAAAGAGGGAAATTTAAAGGATGAAATACCCAAAGGATCGAAGAAGCATCTTAATATTCGGGAAGATGGAACCCGGTATAGGGCTGAAAGGATTTGGGTACCAAAATTTGGAGATATGAGAGAAATGGTACTTAGAGAAGCTCATAAAACCAGATACTCAATACATCCTGGAACGGGGAAGATGTACAAGGATCTCAAGAAACATTTTTGGTGGCCGGGTATGAAAGCCGATGTTGCTAAATACGTAGGAGAATGTTTGACGTGTTCTAAGGTCAAAGCTGAGCATCAGAAACCATCAGGTCTACTTCAACAACCCGAAATCCCGGAATGGAAATGGGAAAACATTACCATGGATTTCATCACTAAATTGCCAAGGACTGCAAGTGGTTTTGATACTATTTGGGTAATAGTTGATCGTCTCACCAAATCAGCACACTTCCTACCAATAAGAGAAGATGACAAGATGGAGAAGTTAGCACGACTGTATTTGAAGGAAGTCGTCTCCAGACATGGAATACCAATCTCTATTATCTCTGATAGGGATGGCAGATTTATTTCAAGATTCTGGCAGACATTACAGCAAGCATTAGGAACTCGTCTAGACATGAGTACTGCCTATCATCCACAAACTGATGGGCAGAGCGAAAGGACGATACAAACGCTTGAAGACATGCTACGAGCATGTGTTATTGATTTCGGAAACAGTTGGGATCGACATCTACCGTTAGCAGAATTTTCCTACAACAACAGCTACCATTCAAGCATTGAGATGGCGCCGTTTGAAGCACTTTATGGTAGAAAGTGCAGGTCTCCGATTTGTTGGAGTGAGGTGGGGGATAGACAGATTACGGGTCCGGAGATTATACAAGAAACTACCGAGAAGATCATCCAAATTCAACAACGGTTGAAAACCGCCCAAAGTCGACAAAAGAGCTACGCTGACATTAAAAGAAAAGATATAGAATTTGAAATTGGAGAGATGGTCATGCTTAAAGTTTCACCTTGGAAAGGCGTTGTTCGATTTGGTAAACGAGGGAAATTAAATCCAAGGTATATTGGACCATTCAAGATTATTGATCGTGTCGGACCAGTAGCTTACCGACTTGAGTTACCTCAACAACTCGCGGCTGTACATAACACTTTCCACGTCTCGAATTTGAAGAAATGTTTTGCTAAAGAAGATCTCACTATTCCGTTAGATGAAATCCAAATCAATGAAAAACTCCAATTCATCGAAGAACCCGTCGAAATAATGGATCGTGAGGTTAAAAGACTTAAGCAAAACAAGATACCAATTGTTAAGGTTCGATGGAATGCTCGTAGAGGACCCGAGTTCACCTGGGAGCGTGAAGATCAGATGAAGAAGAAATACCCGCATCTATTTCCAGAAGATTCGTCAACACCTTCAACAGCTTAAAATTTCGGGACGAAATTTATTTAACGGGTAGGTACTGTAGTGACCCGAACTTTTCCATGTTTATATATATTAATTGAGATTGATGTTTACATGATTAAATGTTTCCAACATGTTAAGCAATCAAACTTGTTAAGACTTGATTAATTGAAATAGGTTTCATATAGACAATTGACCACCCAAGTTGACCGGTGATTCACGAACGTTAAAACTTGTAAAAAACTATATGATGACATATATATGGTTATATATATAGTTAACATGATATTATGATAAATAAACATATCATTAATTATATTAACAATGAACTACATATGTAAAAACAAGACTACTAACTTAATGATTTTGAAACGAGACGTATATGTAACGTTTATCGTTGTAACGACATTTAATGTATATATATCATATTAAGAGATATTCGTACATCATAATATCATGATAATATAATAATTTAAAATCTCTTTTGTTATTATAAACATTGGGTTAACAACATTTAACAAGATCGTTAACCTAAAGGTTTCAAAACAACACTTACATGTAACGACTAACGATGACTTAACGACTCAGTTAAAATGTATATACATGTAGTGTTTTAATATGTATTTATACACTTTTGAAAGACTTCAATACACTTATCAAAATACTTCTACTTAACAAAAATGCTTACAATTACATTCTCGTTCAGTTTCATCAACAATTCTACTCGTATGCACCCGTATTCGTACTCATACCATACACAGCTTTTAGATGTATGTACTATTGGTATATACACTCCAATGATCAGCTCTTAGCAGCCCATGTGAGTCACCTAACACATGTGGGAACCATCATTTGGCAACTAGCATGAAATATCTCATAAGATTACAAAAATATGAGTAATCATTCATGACTTATTTACATGAAAACAAAATTACATATCCTTTATATCTAATCCATACACCAACGACCAAAAACACCTACAAACACTTTCATTCTTCAATTTTATTCATCTAATTGAACTCTCTCAAGTTCTATCTTCAAGTTCTAAGTGTTCTTCATAAATTCCAAAAGTTCTAGTTTCATGAAATCAAGAATACTTTCAAGTTTGCTAGCTCACTTCCAATCTTGTAAGGTGATCATCCAACCTCAAGAAATCTTTGTTTCTTACAGTAGGTTATCATTCTAATACAAGGTAATAATCATATTCAAAATTTGGTTCAATTTCTATAACTATAACAATCTTATTTCAAGTGATGATCTTACTTGAACTTGTTTTCGTGTCATGATTTTGCTTCAAGAACTTTGAGCCATCCAAGGATCCATTGAAGCTAGATCCATTTTTCTCTTTTCCAGTAGGTTCATCCAAGGAACTTAAGGTAGTAATGATATTCATAACATCATTCGATTCATACATATAAAGCTATCTTATTCGAAGGTTTAAACTTGTAATCACTAGAACATAGTTTAGTTAATTCTAAACTTGTTCGCAAACAAAAGTTAATCCTTCTAACTTGACTTTTAAAATCAACTAAACACATGTTCTATATCTATATGATATGCTAACTTAATGATTTAAAACCTGGAAATACGAAAAACACCGTAAAACCGGATTTACGCCGTCGTAGTAACACCGCGGGCTTTTTTGGGTTAGTTAATTAAAAACTATGATAAACTTTGATTTAAAAGTTGTTATTACTATATCCAAAAATTATGGTTAAACTCAAAGTGGAAGTATGTTTTCTAAAATGGTCATCTAGACGTCGTTCTTTCGACTGAAATGACTACCTTTACAAAAACGACTTGTAACTTATTTTTACGACTAGAAACCTATACTTTTTTTGTTTAGATTCATAAAATAGAGTTCAATATGAAACCATAGCAATTTGATTCACTCAAAACGGATTTAAAATGAAGAAGTTATGGGTAAAACAAGATTGGATAATTTTTCTCATTTTAGCTACGTGAAAATTGGTAACAAATCTATTCCAACCATAACTTAATCAACTTGTATTATATATTATGTAATCTTGAGATACCATAGACACGTATACAATGTTTCGACCTATCATGTCGACACATCTATATATATTTCGGAACAACCATAGACACTCTATATGTGAATGTTGGAGTTAGCTATACAGGGTTGAGGTTGATTCCAAAATATATATAGTTTGAGTTGTGATCAATACTGAGATACGTATACACTGGGTCGTGGATTGATTCAAGATAATATTTATCGATTTATTTCTGTACATCTAACTGTGGACAACTAGTTGTAGGTTACTAACGAGAACAGCTGACTTAATAAACTTAAAACATCAAAATATATTAAAAGTGTTGTAAATATATTTTGAACATACTTTGATATATATGTGTATATTGTTATAGGTTCGTGAATCAACCAGTGGCCAAGTCTTACTTCCCGACGAAGTAAAAATCTGTGAAAGTGAGTTATAGTCCCACTTTTAAAATCTAATATTTTTGGGATGAGAATAAATGCAGGTTTTATAAATGATTTACAAAATAGACACAAGTACGTGAAACTACATTCTATGGTTGAATTATCGAAATCGAATATGCCCCTTTTTATTAAGTCTGGTAATCTAAGAATTAGGGAACAGACACCCTAATTGACGCGAATCCTAAAGATAGATCTATTGGGCCTAACAAACCCCATCCAAAGTACCGGATGCTTTAGTACTTCGAAATTTATATCATATCCGAAGGGTGTCCCGGAATGATGGGGATATTCTTATATATGCATCTTGTTATTGTCGGTTACCAGGTGTTCACCATATGAATGATTTTTATCTCTATGTATGGGATGTGTATTGAAATATGAAATCTTGTGGTCTATTGTTACGATTTGATATATATAGGTTAAACCTATAACTCACCAACATTTTTGTTGACGTTTTAAGCATGTTTATTCTCAGGTGATTATTAAGAGCTTCCGCTGTCGCATACTTAAATAAGGACAAGATTTGGAGTCCATGCTTGTATGATATTGTGTAAAAACTGCATTCAAGAAACTTATTTTGTTGTAACATATTTGTACTGTAAACCATTATGTAATGGTCGTGTGTAAACAGGATATTTTAGATTATCATTATTTGATAATCTACGTAAAGCTTTTTAAACCTTTATTGATGAAATAAAGGTTATGGTTTGTTTAAAAATGAATACAGTCTTTGAAAAACATCTCATATAGAGGTCAAAACCTCGCAACGAAATCAATTAATATGGAACGTTTTTAATCAATAAGAACGGGACATTTCACCTGGAACCCCTATTGGTACCAGTATCATCCCTAGTATACTTAGTTTTATTTATTTTGTAATTTGTAATGATTGATACGTTTAATACTTTTGTTAATATTGTAATAGTTTTTATAATTGTCTAACTTTTATTCTTAGATTTTAATAATTTTTGAATGTGGGGTAATATACCAAACTTCAAAAATATGTATATATGTTTGCAGTTTATCTTATGTACACAACAGGGTAAAACAACGCATTTTCAAAGACTGGCATTAAGTTCAGCAAAAGCAACTAATTTTGACGACAAGATGCAAAATATATGTGAAATAACAACAATACGGAATGAACAAATGATGTGCACCATTTATCATTCAGCAAACAAACGCCAATATATTTGGAAACTTTGGTAAAAATTTAATCATTTTCACACAAATCACCCTCAATAATTTAAATTATTCCTGATTTCTTGCAAATGAGGGCATTGCAAGATCTTAAGTGTGGGAAGGGGTTAAATTCTTTCGGATTTTAAAATTTTTTACTTTATACACTTGGTTACCATTAAAAATACTAGTAAAGCAGTAGTTGTATTAGAATCTAGTGCTCTCTGATAATAAAGAACAGCCCTGGTCTTATATACTGACTACCCAATTCTAGTAAAATTTTTCAAAATTTTCAATTAAATGAACTCAAAATCTTGTTTATACATATTTATGAACGATAAAACTAGGTTTTAACACCGAAATTATTGTTACCTCGGAAAGGACATAAATTGAGAAACAAACCAAAATGTTAAAATTCATTTAAAATGGAATAGAGGACGATAAAAAGGAAAATAAAAGCCAAGTGTGGGAAAATTTACCAAGTTATCTTAAACATATGTCACACATATCTGTAACAAATAACTGAAAATACTTTTGCTTTGGACTAAACTAAACTGTTTTACCCGATGAAAGAAAAGAAGAGATGGATCTACACGATGAATCAATTCCATCATTAAAAGGAAGTAAAGTCTTCCGAAAAAGAAACGCGCTTCTTGATTTAGGTCATGAAGTTGTCGTCCAGACCAGCTGTAGGTTGACGAAAAATCTAGAAAAGTCATCACTAAAATCAGCAGGAAATCCACGGACCTCAGCATTAAACAGGGTCGCCAAGTGGTCAGATTTATCCTAACCATGAGAAGGATTTATCTCGTACAATGGGGGGGCACCATGCAAATTAGCTGGATAAGACTAATGAATCAGATCCCCAGAAAGGATAATCTCCTTAAAGATTAAAAATCAGCTTTTAAGACTGATATTACTCAATCCTAGAGATTGACCTTAAAGATTGAGAATTCAAACTCATGGAATTCAATGATATCTAAACTTGAGCTTGAACGAGAAAATATTTTGATCAAAATTACAAACCGATTTGTTTTCTGAAAACCCTATTTTCAATGCGTTCATTACCATTGAACGTAAAATCCTAGGAATTCATCTGGAATTCATTTGGTCACCTGAACTAAAACGGGTGTCAACCGTAAGAACAGTGGTTGCATAGTGGTCAAAGACAGGACCTTGTGCCATACCAAAAAGTTATGAGGGTGAGCTTTACTATTGCTCCTACCAAGGATAGTAATTGCATTCGACACGTTATAGACCATAATTAAAAGCATGTCAGGGGACATTGCCTTAACAGTTGCTTGTTCAACGCTTTCCTTTACAACCGGACGGTAGTTTACCGAAAGGTAATATACGGGACAAGTAAACTGGACGTGTTGCTTTCCAAATACAAGGTTAGCAAGTGGGTGACACAGAACCATAAGTTTTGAGCTAAAATTTTCAAAACTGAAACCCACCAAACACACAAAAATATTTTGCAAACACCGGTAAAGGGTTATCCCGGAAAACTTATCTAGGGTAAAAACTAGATTTAATTTTCAAAAGATCAAATGTTTTCATAAAGATCCAATTTCCTTAATGGATCTAAATTTTTATAGTCATGTGGGACTGTAAACCATATCGTTACTACCATTGTTTATACCGCCGTATAGAAAATCACTGATGTACAAAGTGTGAAGAATAAAGAAGTGATTCTAGTATTTCAAGACGATATTGCTTGAGGACAAGCAACGCTCAAGTGTGGGAATATTTGATAATGCTAAAAATGAACATATAATTCATAGCATTATTCCTCAAGAAAGACAAGCTTTTAGTTGCAATTGTTCTATTTACAAGTGATATTCGTTTAAATAATAAAAGGTGAAGACAAAAGACAGATTCGACGAATTGAAGACGCAAACGACCAAAAAGCTCAAAAGTACAAAAGAGAATCAAAAAGGTTCCAATTATTGATAAGAAACGTCTCGAAATTACAAGAGTACAAGATTCAAAACGCAAAGTACAAGATATTAAATTGTACGCAAGGACGTTCGAAAATCCGGAACCGGGACATGAGTCAACTCTCAACGCTCGACGCAACGGACTAAAATTACAAATCAACTATGCACATAAATATAATATAATATTTAAATAATTCTTATAATTATTTAATATATTATATATATTTATAAATCCGTCGGAAAGAAAGACTCCAAAGTATCTGAGCTGTAATTTCAAACTCCGCGACTCGCGGAGTTTGAAGGCCAAAAAGGCCGCGAGTCGCGGAGACCCAATTTCAGAAAATCCCTATAAAAGCTCGCGCATTCTGATCGTAATCATCCATCTTTTTCTTCTTCTCCTCATACGTAAAATATATATATATATTTATAATTTATATTTTAATTTTAATTATAATTCTAATAATAAGGGTATGTTAGCGAATGTTGTAAGGGTGTAAGTCGAAATTCTGTCCGTGTAACGCTACGCTATTTTTAATCATTGTAAGTTATGTTCAACCTTTTTACATTAATGTCTCGTAGCTAAGTTATTATTATGCTTATTTAATCCGAAGTAATCATGATGTTGGGCTAATTACTAAAATTGGGTAATTGGGCTTTGTACCATAATTGGGGTTTGGACAAAAGAACGACACTTGTGGAAATTAGACTATGAGCTATTAATGGGCTTTATATTTGTTTAACTAAATGATAGTTTGTTAATGTTAATATAAAGATTTACAATTGGGCGTCCCTATAAATCACCATATACACTCGATCGGACACGATGGGCGGGGTATTTATATGTACGAATAATCGTTCATTTAACCAGACACGGGAATGGATTAATAGCCACTAGAATAATTAAAACAGGGGTGAAATTATGTAAAAGGACACTTGGTATAATTGATAACAAAATATTAAAACCTTGGGTTACACTCAGTCGACATCCTGGTGTAATTATTAAACAAAGTATTAAAATCTTGTTACAGTTTGAGTCCTCAATTAGTTGGAATATTTAACTTCGGGTATAAGGATAATTTGATGAGGACACTCGCACTTTATATTTATGACTGATGGACTGTTATGGACAAAAACTAGACGGACATATTAAATAATTCAGGACAAAGGACAATTAACCCATGGGCATAAAACTAAAATCAACACGTCAAACATCATGATTACGGAAGTTTAAATAAGCATAATTCTTTTATTTCATATTTAATTTCCTTTATTTTATATTTAATTGCACTTCTAATTATCGCATTTTTATTTATTGTTATTGTACTTAATTGCACTTTTAATTACCGTACTTTTTAATTATCGCAAGTTTATTTTATCGCACTTTTATTATTCACAATTTCATTATCGTTATTTACTTTATGCTTTAATTTAAGTCTTATATTTATTTTTAATATTTTACATTTGGTTTTAACTGCGACTAAAGTTTTAAAATCGACAAACCGGTCATTAAACGGTAAAAACCCCCCTTTATAATAATAATATTACTTATATATATATATTTGTATTTTTATAAAAGTAAACTAATATAGCGTTAAGCTTTGTTTAAAAAGATTCCCTGTGGAACGAACCGGACTTACTAAAAACTACACTACTGTACGATTAGGTACACTACCTATAAGTGTTGTAGTAAGGTTTAAGTATATCCGTTCTCTAAATAAATAAATATCTTGTGTAAAATTGTATCGTATTTAATAGTATTTTCTGCTAAAATTAATAACTATTTTATACCACTCCGCTACCACATCAAGTTATATTACGCGAGATGTCATTCTTGACTTCTAAATGCTCGGCATTTCAATGTCAGCTATTATGTTTAGGTATATAACATTCTTGTTATATTATGTGCCTTTGTGCCGCTGTGCCTATGTGCTTTGGTTTTTGAACCGAAAAACGTCATTCGTGACTTTTAGGGATTCTTGGTACTTCGAAGACATTTTTATGTCATCGTTACTCCTATTCATTACTTATGATGTTTTTGTCTCTTGTGCTATCCTTAGCACATTGTTTAAGAAATTGTTTTAGAGAAATTGTGTGAAATCCGAGGTTGATCACGTGTCCTGACCTCATGTACTGCTATTGGAATGGAACTATGAATTAGTGAAATATAATGGCGTCAGGCCAATGTGATTATATTACGTTAATTCATAAAGAAGTCCCAATATTGTGACATGAGGAATAGAAAGCGAGTCAAAGAAAATTTTTACACCACTCATTCAGAAATTCCGATGTATTACATGGGTAGGGAATATATTCATTATCTTATTTGTCGATATGCGAGGAGCTTGTTTTAACCAGATTATCTATTTCATGCTCTATCTTTCATAACTAGCTTGTTAGCAACAGCTTCGCTCGGGAACAGTTTTGGCCCAAGGACTTCTGTCCTGATAATAGTAAAAATAACATTTAACTCATTGGTTTTCATGACCTCGTAACATTTGTTGGTCAAATATCGCACGACGATTCAAGTCCTTTACTCGATCTTCCACGATCTTACTTCAACTTGTAACCTCTGAAATACAGATACTCTGTTTATAATCAGAAGTTTTACACATTTGTTTAATTGGACGGTTCTCACAGGATTTGTGGGTGAATGGAAGTAATGAAATATTTTGTCATGTATACAATTTATAAAATCATATATGTACGTATGGATTCAAATGAATAAATTTACCCTTACCTATTTTGGCTAGTATATACTAAATCATACCTTCAAAAATTATTTTAAGACCACTCATTTATGGAGCTGTTTGACTAAGTCAATTTGTTTTATATGAAATGGTACACGTTGTACATACTTCTAAATTTACTAAGAACTTCATTTCGTTTATGTTGTAACATCAAACGTTTAAAGCTTTTTCAAAACTCCTTTGAATGATTTTATCAAATTTTTTGCTTTACTCTACAGAGTGTTTGGATCACAGTTCTTCTCATCCTCCATGTAAGGATGAAATTTACCATTAAGTTCATTGATAGAAACTCTTACACCACTTTAGATGCCGGTTTTATAAAATTTGTTGGAAAGTCTTTGCGCTCGTAAAATTTACCCTCTTATGGTTGGACATGGCTGAAACACGGACCAATAAATCAATATTCTGGGGTACACTCGGTGGTCACCCTATTGTAGAAAAGGTGCTAGGTGGGTTTCTACCCCAACTGTTGTTATAGTAGGTATCATGGATATATATTACACTAGACAGTTTTAGGAGTTTCTACTCTCAATATTCGCTGTCAACCGCAACGCCCTCGTAAACATCAATCCTAGGATTCAATACTTTGAGGTGCACGAAATTATTTTTGGAAGATTCAACTCACCTGGAGTCGGCCATTCTTTAAAACCCATGATTCGCGTTCTTTTCATCTGCACAAAAATTTAAGAATATAGATGAATCCTATATTTCCTCGCTCATTGTACAATGAAGTTCACTCTCGTTGAAATATCACATCTTTCGTACGTCTTTCTTTCGAAAATGTAATGAAAATTTACTTGGAAGTCCATGATGCTCGTTATCCCGTTTGAGAGAATTGCCTTAAATATCTATGCCACCGATGTGACTACTCCATATATTTCTTCCTTCATTGTTGCAACTATATTTCATTCATCCCAGTTCGATCCCTTGGGGAGCTCCTGTTCTGTTTGTTAAGAAGAAAGATGGTTCGTTTCGTTTGTCATTGATTATTGTGAATTGAACAAGCTTACCGTTAAAAACTATTACCTTCTCCCTAGAATTGATTATCTATTCGATCAGCTTCAAGGTTCATCTGTTTATTCAAAAATCGATCTTCGTTCCGGTTATCATCAACTACGTGTTAAAGAATCTGATGTTCCGAAAACCGCTTTCCGTACCCGTTATGGTCACTACGAATTTCTTGTTATGCCGTTCGGATTGACTAGCACACCTGTAGTGTTCATGGACCACATGAACCGTGTGTGTAGTCCTCATCTGGACAAGTTCGATATCGTTTTCATCGATGATATTCTCATCTATTCCAAGTGTGATCAAGAGCACGAAGAACGTCTGAAGTAGTGATTGATTTGTTGAGGAAAGAAGTGTTGTACGCTAAGTTCTCTAAGTGTGCTTTCTGGTTAAAAGAAGTTCAATTCCTTGGGCACGTTGTCAGTAAACAGGGAATTCAAGTTGATCCTGCCAAGATTGAGGCAATTGAGAAGTGGGAAACTCCGAAGACTCCTACTCAGACTCGTAAGTTCCTAGGATTGGCACGATATTATAGAAGGTTCATTCAAGATTTTTTCACGAGTAGCGAAACCTCAGACTGCTTTAACGCATAAGGGGAAGAAGTACGAGTGGAAGAGTGAATAAGAGTCTGCTTTTTAAACCCTAAAGAAGAAGTTAACTTTCGCTCTGAAATTATCACTACCTGAGTGTAATGATGATTTTGTTATCTATTGTGATGCTTTGTGTCAGGGCTTTAGTTGTGTTTTGATGCAGCGAAAGAAAGTCATTACTTACGCGTCATGTCAGTTGAAGATTCATGAACAGAATTATACAGCCCATGATTGAGAATTGGGAGTTGTTGTGTTCGCACTCAAGAATTGGAGACATTACTTATATGGGGTCAAATGTGAAGTGTACACTGATCACAAAAGTCTTCAACATATCTTTGATCAAAGACAGTGGAATATGAGGTAGCGAAGATGGGTTGAATTGTCGAACGGTTATGATAGTGAACTCCTTTAGCCATTCCGGAAAAAAGCCAATGTCGTGGCTGATGCTTTGAGTCGAAAAGAGAGAGTTGAACATCGTAGGCTTAGAGCCTTGAAATGGACAATACGAATTAACCTCGCTAGGCAGATTCTTAAGGCACAACAAGAAGCCTTGAAGGAGTAGAATTTCGTAACGGGAAGGTCAGAGGCTTGAGTAAACAGTTTAAGGTACAAATCGATGGTACTCGGTATTTTGCGGAACGTCTTTGGGTTTCGAAATTTGGTGATTTGCGACAACTTGTTTTAGATGAAGCTCATAAGTCTAGGTACTCTATTTATCCTGGTGTAGGAAAGATGTATCATGATCTTAAGGAGCTATACTGGTAGCCTAACTTGAAAGCTGATGTGGCTACTTATGTGGCTAAGTGTTTGACCTGTGCTAAGGTTAAAGTAGAACATTAGAAACTGTCCGGACTTCTGGTGCAACCTGAGACTTCTGAGTGGAAGTGGGAAGGTACTACGATGGACTTTATTACTAAGTTACTGAGAGTTGTGGGTGGTTATGATGCCATTTGGGTGATTGTTGACCGACTCACTAAGTCAGCTCATTTATTTCCAATTAAGGAAACAGATTCGAAGGAGAAGCTTACTCGTTTATATTTGAAGGAGATTGTTTTTGGACATGGTATTCCCGTATCTATTATTTTGGACTGAGACAGTTGATTTACATTGAGGTTTTGGCAGTCCTTACAAGATGCTTTAGGAACTAAATTGGATATGAACACTGTTTATCATCCACAGTCAGATGGTCAGAGTGAAAGGACCATTCAAACGATGGAAGACATGTTACGAGCATGCATCATTGATTTTGGTAATGGTTGGGATAAGTACTTGCCACTGGCTGAATTTTCTTATAATAACAGCTATCATGCAAGTATTAAGTCGCACCTTTTGAAGCGCTGTATGGTAGAAAGTATAGATCTCCTGTCTGCCAAAATGAGGTTGGGGATGCCCAACTCACAGGTCTAGGAATTATTCATAAGACTACTGAGAAGATCGTACAGATTAAGGTAAGTTTGAGAACTGCCAGAAGTCGCAAAAGAGTTATGCCAATAATAGAAGGAACGATATTGAATTTCAGGTCGGTGATCGTGTTATGTTGAAGGTATCACCTTGAAAGGGCGTGATACATTTTGGTAAAAGGGGAAAGTTGAATCCTCGTTTTGTTGGACCGTTTGATATTATTGAGAGAGTTGGACCCGTGGCTTATCATTTGAAATTGCCATAAGAACTCAGGGCTGTTCACGACGTTTTTCACGTGTTGAATTTGAAGAAGTGTTTGTCCGAGGCAATGAAACTATTCCTCTGGAGGAACTTCATGTTGATAAGAAACTTCATTTTATTGAGGAACCTGTCGAAACTATAGATCAAGAGGTTAAGACTCTTAAGCATAGCGGAATTCCTATTGTTCGAGTTAGATGGAACGCCAGACGCGGTCCCAAGTTCACTTGGGAGCGTGGAGTTCAGATGAGGCAGAAGTACCCGCATTTGTTCCCAGATGCCGAGTCAACCCCTGCACCTGCTTAAATTTCAGGACGAAATTTCCGTAACGGGTGAAATGCCCCGTCCTAATCCATCTGGACTAATACATTACATTTGGTTACATCGCGAGGTACTTAACCTCTATATGATACATTTTACAAACATTGCATTTGTTTTTAAAAGACAAACTTTCATTACATCGAAAGTTGACAGATATGCATACCATTTCATAATATATCAAACTATCACTGACTTAATAATAATCTTGATGAACTCAACGACTCAAATGCAACGTCTTTTGAAATATGTCATGAATGACTCCAAGTAATATCTCTAAAATGAGCAAATGCACAGCGGAAGATTTCTTTCATACCTGAGAATAAACATGCTTTAAAGTGTCAACCAAGAGGTTGGTGAGTTCATAGGTTTAACATAAAACAATAAAATTCAATATTTTGATAGACCACAAGATTTAAATGTTGCATGGTACAAATGGGCCCGAATCCTATACCCACCTGTAATGTACATGCGATATCTTTTAAATACAGTACACCTTTCTCGTGTACGAAATCCTTTTTCATAAATCTTAATAACCGTACACATGTCTCGTGCACAAAAATAACATACACATAACCTGTGTATAAAGTCATTCTCTCGATACATAACATTCATATCACTTGGTGGCAATTATCCTGTCCACATAATTCAATGGTGGCAATTATCATGTCCACATAATTCAATGGTGGCAATTATCATGTCCACATAATTCAATAATAATCCGCAGAACTTCTGTCTGCATAATAATTCATTTGAGGAATGTTTTGCTTGTGTCTATCTCGTCAAACATTTATAAAAGCATTTCATGTATTCGCAGTTCAAAATATATTTCAAAAGAATTTAGTAAAGCAGTTGTAAAAACAGCGCATGTATTCTCAGTCCCAAAAAATGTAAAGAGTAAATGGGAGCAAATGAACTCACGCATATAAATATTGAAAAACAGTTAATAAATCATTTGCATGTATTCTCAGCCCAAAAATGTAAAGAGTAAAAGGGAGCAAATGAAACTCATGCATATAAATATTGAAAAAAGTTAATAAAGCATTTGCATGTATTCTCAGCCCAAAAACGTAAAGAGTAAAAGGGAGAAAATGAAACTCACCATATGTATTTTGTAGTAAAAATACATATTACGACATTAAACAAGTGTAGGGTTGGCCTCGGATTCACGAGCCTATATCAATTGTATATCTTATTAAAATCTATAGTCGTAATCGAACAAATATATATTTATTATTATTATTGATGTAATATATATATACATATATATATATATATATATATATATATATATATATATATATATATATATATATATATATATATATATATATATATATATATATATATATATTAATAAGTTTCATTATATATATATATTTTTTCATTTTTATATATAAAAATATTATTATAGTTAGGTTATATGTAGTGAATATGGTTTTTATATAACTAATAGTCATTTGATAAGTTAATATTGGTAGTAATAAATAAAAGTCGTTTCATCCTATAATAATAATAATAATACTAGTACTAGTTATAATAATAAAAATGGTAATTTTTATAAAAATGATACTTTTAATAATAATGAATGCTAATAATAATAACTATAAGATATAAAATAATGCTTTTACTAAAAATGATAATTTTTAACAATCTTGATAATATTTATATTTCTACAAATGATAATATTGATGATAATAATAATAATACTCATATTAATAATAATGATAATAATATAATTCGTATAAATGATAATAATAATAATAATCATGTTATTAGTATTAGTAATAATAATAAGTAATCTAAAATAATAACAACAACAATAATAATAACAATAATAATAATAAGAATGCTACCTCAAAAGGACAGGTCTAAAAAAAATAATGCCACTGCCCGGGCTCGAACCCAAGACCTCTCGCTTAAATTGATACAACCTAACCATTCATCCATTTTCTCTATTCTGTTTGATATATAACTTATAGTTCTATAACCCGTATTTGTTGCTTCTCCTTCTTCTTCTTCATTTTTAAAAAAAATAAAAATATGAAAACGCCACAGGTCAGGATTGAACCCGTGACCTCCTGGAAACCCCACAACACCTCTTAACCGTCTGATCCATCTCACTTCTCAGATATTATTCAGATCAAAATTTATTTAACCCAAGTAAGGTTCTCTTGTCTGTTTAAGATTAATGGCCCAAATAATAACTTTAGTTTATCAACCCAATTATAAACTGAAACCCAGCTAGCGATTTTAATAAGTTCAAACACGGTCCAATGTTAAAATTATATCACTTTGTCCAGGTAATTCATGAATCAGGTAGCAGTCGACGTCCCAAAAATTTTGATGTTTGTTTCGTATATATATATATATTTTTTATATATATAACCCAACTTTACACCTAAACACCACTCATCACTTTTATCATTCTTTTTATATCATCACCGCCACTTTCTTTTCTTCTTAAACAATCATGGTCCTTACAGCTAATCAAACACCATCTTTGTTCTTTATATCCTTATCATAATACATTACATCTTTGTTTTCATCAGAGAACTATCTTACATCTTGTAATCTTCAACGGAAAATAGTAGAAACAGAAACGATTATGCAACAGCAGCAGTAGCAGGTAACAACAATATAGTTTACATAAAATTACGCGAAAAGTGAAGTAGTGTTACCAAAATACCCGGATCGTGTGCATCCCATACGGATCGCGAAGTTTTCTATTATCCCTAATTATTTGTTGTTGCAGGTAGTAGAAAGACGTTTGGTTCGGTGGTCTTTTACAACATACAAGGTGTTGTGGCAGTCAACGGTGGTGTGGGTGGCTTGCAGTGATGTTGGGTGGCACGAAACAGTAGCCAGAAAAACAGAAGAATGGTGGTGATCATGGGTGGGTTTGTTGAACAATAATTATACAAGTCTTGATTCTTGGTCAAGCATAATGAAAAAAAGAAGTGTTAATCGATCAATGGTTCTTGTTGATCATAGGTGACGATTGTGGTGGTGATTCCATGGTGAAGGTGGCGGTTGATGGTAGTAGGGTGGCGTGGTGGATGAAGCTAGGTGGTGAGAGTGGTTTATGGCCAAAGATTTGTAGTTCAAAAGGTAATCGATTAAAAACACACACAAAGAAGTAGAAGGTGGTCATGGTTGTTATGGTGAATGAGATGGTGGATACGTAGCAGCACAACAACGCTATCACGATAGTGATTCATCTGACTTGTATATGAGAGAGAATAGAGAGTGAAATGATGGTCTTACAACTTCATACATGTGTGTATGTATGAGTATATATGATGCTGTTTGTATGATTCCAATCCAAAAGGAAATGACAAAAGTGTTGTTTAAAAGAATCAAACAAAGATTACATATCGACATAATCTTCAATCAAGAATAATTAAATAAAAATAAAAATAAAAGTAAAAGTTGAGTATGACTCTCAACTGAATTTGGATATGTGTGCATGATTAGTGTTATTACATTAGACTAGAAACAAGATGGGTAAAGTTTGATTGTGATATTAAACAGATTTTGGATTCAATTCTCAGATTACATACATAATTAATATTTATAATTAGTGCATATAAATATAAATAAAATAATAATAATAATAATAATAATAATAATAATAATAATAATAATAATAATAATATTAATAATAATAATATTAATAATAATAATAATAATAATAATAATAATAATAATAATAATAATAATAATAATAGAAGAAATAATAATAATATTAATAATAGTATAACAATAATAATTGTTTATAGAATTCATACACATTTATATAGTTTTATTTCTTAATAACTAATTTATTACCTTGTATAGTATTTTACATACTTAATCTTAATGACCTATTGTATTTTATGATTTAAATTTATTATACATACTTTTATTTATATATATATATATATATATATATATATATATATATATATATATATATATATATATATATATATATATATATATATATATATATATATATATATATATTTACAACCATTTGTTCATTAATCGCCGGGAATAGCCAAATGTTATTGATTACATGAATATAGTTTCCAAACTTTTGAGACTCAATATTACAGACTTTGCTTATCGTGTCGATTATAGATTAAGATTAAGTTTAAATTTGGTCGGAAATTTTCGGGTCATCACAGTACCTACCCGTTAAAGAAATTTCGTCCCGAAATTTGATCGAGGTCGTCATAGCTAACATTAAAAATGTTTTCATGACGAATTTGAGCTGATAAATAGAGTTTTATTACTGTTGAGTAATATGAATAAGATAATTCGATTATTCGAAGAGTACGAGTGAAGCTATCACTAAATAGTGAAATAAGAAGGACATGTTTCATCATATCTGTTAACTAGTCATGGTTGAATTTGGAAAATAAGGTGCGTCTTAACTTTTAACGTTGTCTTGGTTGAATTCCGGAATTCAAGGGATTTAAAGAAAATCTTCGAGATCTAAAAGATTTGATTCTTCGGTGAATAAGGAAATTAAGATCTCTATAATCAATTACGGTGATCTGTCTCGATTGTTACGTCTGATTTTTGCTTTATAAATTAAGCTCTTCCGTTCCATTATTCACACCGTTCCTATACTTTCTTTCTTAGTTCATACTTCCAAAAGATTTTGAAAATGCTTAATCCAGTTCTAATCCTTGATATTTTTCTAATTATCATTTCTGTCATCCTTCTTTTCAATCTTCCACCAGAAGAATCTGTTTACTTCTACTATTACCTTGGGGTGATACTATTCTTAATTATACCGTGTCTTTATATTGCTATTCGTATTAATATCCATGGTTTGTAACCTCCGTGTTGTTATTGGGCTTTATATTTTCTCTTATATTTTGGATCTCTTTGCCTCTTTATTATCCTCTCGACCTCTAGTAAAGCGAGCAACGGTCCAGGATTCGTAAGTACGGAGTTTCGAATGAACTTAATGTTCTAACCAAGAAATAACGAAATCGTACGATTTGATTTGTCAAATTATTAGAATCATTGAGGATAGAACTATCAAGAATACATTTTCTTGATTTGTTCAGGAGTTAAGTAGAATGAAAGAGTTATGTAACATGGCACATGATGACGTTATGATCTTTGAATCATCACGTCCCATTAGAAACTCAGCATGATTTACTGTAATATAATCACGTTGATCAAATGTCATTATATTATACTAACTCATGAATCAGTTCCCAACATTACTTCAATAACATTCATATTTTAAGCTCGAAAGTTTACAGAATATAGAAACTAACATTTTCTATATCATGTAACACTGATAGCACGAAGAGATTAATGATTTCAGATAAGAATAATTATGAAAATATCTTCAGAAATATGGAGAATAATTATAATGAAAGATACGATGATATCTCGGAATTTCTAATATCGAAGGATGGTGAAGAAAATTTGTTCGCATGAGTTTGGAGTCAGAAGCAAGGTATTCGCTAAATATTTCATCAGAAACAGAATCATCAGGATTCTTAATGTACAAGTTTAGTCCTTGTGATTTGTTTAGAGACTCCTTCGTAGTTTGCTCAATCAATTTTTCAGTTTCAAACTTTTTCTGAGCTTTGCCAACATACAATTATTTATCATTAACTGTTGGCTGTTGAGGTCATTTACAGTTTTTGTTGCTTCATTCAACTTTTCAAAATTCAGAGCATTAATTCGTAGACTGGTTGTTTTTTAGAATTTTAGAATGGAAGATCATAGTCCTAAGAGATAAATGTTATATGGATACATATAACTCTTGATGTGGAAACGTTGCGAGACTCATAATACAGATTTGCCGATTCTCGATAATTGGTATGGCAATTCTTGTTACAAGATGCGGATGAGTACATGATGAGACTTCAATAGATAAATATAGTGATTTGTCGGAGAGATTTAAGCCAAGGAGCAACGAGGTTGCTGGTACGTCTGCTGGTAATATGATGGAATATAAAAGGTTCTCAGGTAATGATGACGAAAGGTAGACTTATATAACAAAGTTATAATAAGACTTATTCGAATGAAAGGTCGATGTTAATTTGTTGGAGCTGCGACAAAATTAGCTAATTTGAAAAGGAATTGTAAAGTTATTTTTGGTAATAACAACGCCAAAGAAGTTAGCACAGATACGTGTTAAACGTTAACTCAAGTTCTGAGAATTTTTCAGGGCATAACTATATGCATCAATCTTTTCTTCCGTAGATGAAGTATAGTTGGTTCCTCCTCTCGATTGAGGTGTTTTCAAAATCATGAAAGGTTTGAACGCAGAATGTAATCGTGAAGATACAAATGAGGTTTAGGATGAAATCAAGTGGCAAACTTGAAGAGATGTTTAGTTTCATATGTTATAATCAATATTTTAATTCATTTTTAATTGTCCAATCTTGATAGTCCACAGTCGATATTCCACAGTTAACAGTCCAATAATTCATATATAATATAATTTATAATATTCGAATTAATTAATACGTATCGTGACCCGTGTACATGTCTCAGACTCGATCACAACTCAAATTATATATATTATTGTAGAATCAACCTGAAGCCTGTATAGAGAACTCGATCATTACTGCATATAGAATGTCTATGGTTATTCCAAATAATATATATAAATCCGTCGATATGATATGTCAAAACCTTATATACGTGTCCCGATATTTAAAGTGCGTAAAATAAATAATAGAAATTAAATAACGATAAATAAAGTGCGTAAAGTAAATAATAGAAATTAAATGACGATAAATAAAATTACGAGAATGTAAATTACGATAATTAAATTGGGATAAATAAAATGTAATAAGTTAGCTAGGAACAATTAGCTAGGAACAGTTAGCGTGGATTCTTAACAAAATTTCTCATAGTTAATTTGTTTGTTTCTAACAAATTATTATTTTGTCAAATGTTTTCTTCATTATGCCACTTGTTAGATTCTGATAAATCAAAATCCAAATATGAAATTGGATGAATATGGTTATTCTATGGTGAACGCATACGTGTATCGGTGGATATAAATAGGATAGTAAATGATTGTTGAATCAGATTTGAAAGAATGTACAGTGTAACTTATTAATGTGAAATCTAAATATTCCTCGGGTATTACCTACCCGTTAAAATATTTTCACCATTAACAGTTTGTACAAAAGAATTTTTAATTACAATATTTATGAAAATATAGTTACATATATATTTTCTTCAGATGTAATCATGAATTTAATGAGTTAATATGATATTAATCTCATTTGATTTACCGTCAAAACTAGAATACATAATCTCTAAAACATTAGAGATTACATAATTGCCATGAAGAACGAAGATAATTGATGTAGGACGATACGTAGAACAATGATTATACTCGAGGTACAAAATGAGATGTTGAGGCAAGGGTTGTTGATGGTACTGGTGCTGTTACTGATGGTACTGCTGGTGTCGGTGATGTTGTTAAAGCTAGTAAATTTTTCACCATATTCTCCAAATTGATTACTCGAGGGCGAAGTTCGTTGGCTTCTTCTATTATTCTGGGATGATTGTCGGTTGGAACGAGCGGATGAATAAGGTTTAGAATTTTAGATAGAATATAATTGTGACGAGATACTCTGGAAATGAGAGAGAAAATGGTGTCTCGAACAGGTTCGCCGGTAAGTGCTTCAGGTTCATCGTCAAGAGGGTAATTTGGTTGGTGGAAAAGATCACCTTCTTTGCGTCTTCATTGATTAAGTCAACTACGAACTCATCAAATGAATTGGGGATGGATGATTGGTTGATTCATTCTGGTGACGCTGCTTTCGGAGCTTAGGTGAACATCATGTCGGAATAGCTGTCGGAATCCGAGGAATGCGAACTGGTGGAGGAATCCATCTCGTACGATCAGATGAAAGATTTTTGATAAGAATTAGATTATAGGATGTAGATTAGTACCCTGCAATACATAATTTACATATGCATATATAATACTAAAATCCCATAAGTTACGGAGGAATCTATGGAAGCTGTCAGGCAAAGGTAACAATATCAGATACGCTAATATATGAATTTATCTATACACTGTCTATGCAATAGAGGCAGTAAGACGTGTCTAGACTTTAAGGATGATAAGAAAGTAATTTTTGACACGAAATGATAAGCATAAACTTTTGACATGCAGACACGGTCGAAGTCCAGACTCACTAATGCATCCTAACAACCATCAGCTAGACACACTAATGCAAGACCTGGTTCGCTAAGACCACCGTTCTGATACCAACTAAAATGCCCCATCCTAATCCATCTGGACGAATACATTACATTTGGTTACATCGCGAGGTACTTGACCTCTATATGATACATTTTACAAACATTGCATTCGTTTTTAAAAGACAAACTTTCATTACATCGAAAGTTGACAGACATGCATACCATTTCATAATATATCAAACTATCACTGACTTAATAATAATCTTGATGAACTCAATGACTCGAATGCAACGTCTTTTGAAATATGTCATGAATGACTCCAAGTAATATCTCTAAAATGAGCAAATGCACACCGGAAGATTTCTTTCATACCTGAGAATAAACATGCTTTAAAGTGTCAACCAAAAGGTTGGTGAGTTCATAGGTTTAACATAAAATAATAAAATTCAACATTTTGATAGACCACAAGATTTAAATGCTGCATGGTACAAATGGGCCCGAATCCTATACCCACCTGTAATGTACATGCGATATCTTTTAAATACAGTACACCTTTCTCGTGTGCGAAATCCTTTTTCATAAATCTTAATAACCGTACACATGTCTCGTGCACAAAAATAACATACACATAACCTGTGTATAAAATCATTCTCTCGATACATAACATTCATATCACTTGGTGGCAATTATCCTGTCCACATAATTCAATGGTGGCAATTATCATGTCCACATAATTCACTGGTGGCAATTATCATGTCCACATAATTCAATAATAATCCGCAGAACTTCTGTCTACATAATAATTCATTCGAGGAATGTTTTGCTTGTGTCTATCTCGTCAAACATTTATAAAAGCATTTCGTGTATTCGCAGTTCAAAATATATTTCAAAAGCATTTAGTAAAGCAGTTGTAAAAACAGCGCATGTATTCTCAGTCCCAAAAATGTAAAGAGTAAAAGGGAGCAAATGAACTTACGCATATTGTAGTGACCCGAACTTTTCCATGTTTATATATATTAATTTAGATTGATATTTAAATGATTAAATGTTTCCAACATGTTAAGCAATCAAACTTGTTAAGACTTGATTAATTGAAATATGTTTCATATAGACAATTGACCACCCAAGTTGACCGGTGATTCACGAATGTTAAAACTTGTAAAAACTATATGATGACATATATATGGATATATATATATAGTTAACATGATACTATGATAAGTAAACATATCATTAAGTATATTAACAATGAACTACATATGTAAAAACAAGACTACTAACTTAATAATTTTTAAACGAGACATATATGTAACGATTATCGTTGTAAAGACATTTAATGTATATATATCATATTAAGAGATATTCATACATGATAATATCATGATAATATAATAATTTAAAATCTCATTTGATATTATAAACATTGGGTTAACAACATTTAACAAGATCGTTAACCTAAAGGTTTCAAAACAACACTTACATGTAACGACTAACTATGACTTAACGACTCAGTTAAAATGTATATACATGTAGTGTTTTAATATGTATTTATACGCTTTTGAAAGACTTCAATACACTTATAAAAATACTTCTACTTAACAAAAATGCTTGCAATTACATCTTCGTTCAGTTTCATCAACAATTCTACTCGTATGCACCCGTATTCGTACTCGTACAATACACAGCTTTTAGATGTATGTACTATTGGTATATACACTCCAATGATCAGCTTTTAGCAGCCCATGTGAGTCACCTAACACATGTGGGAACCATCATTTGGCAACTAGCATGAAATATCTCATAAAATTACAAAAATATGAGTAATCATTCATGACTTATTTACATGGAAATAAAATTACATATCCTTTATATCTAATCCATACACCAACGACCAAAAATACCTACAAACACTTTCATTCTTTAATTTTCTTCATCTAATTGATCTCTCTCAAGTTCTATCTTCAAGTTCTAAGTGTTCTTCATAAATTCTACAAGTTCTAGTTACATAAAATCAAGAATACTTTCAAGTTTGCTAGCTCACTTCCAATCTTGTAAGGTGATCATCCAACCTCAAGAAATCTTTGTTTCTTACAGTAGGTTATCATTCTAATATAAGGTAATAATCATATTCAAACTTTGGTCCAATTTCTATAAGTATAACAATCTTATTTCAAGTGATGATCTTACTTGAACTTGTTTTCGTGTCATGATTCTGCTTCAAGAACTTCGAGCCATCCAAGGATCCGTTGAAGCTAGATCCATTTTTCTCTTTTCCAGTAGGTTTATCCAAGGAGCTTAAGGTAGTAATGATGTTCATAACATCATTCGATCCATACATATAAAGCTATCTTATTCGAAGGTTTAAACTTGTAATCACTAGAATATAGTTTAGTTAATTCTAAACTTGTTCGCAAACAAAAGTTAATCCTTCTAACTTGACTTTTAAAATAAACTAAACGCATGTTCTATATCTATATGATATGCTAACTTAATGATTTAAAACCTGGAAACACGAAAAACACCGTAAAACCGGATTTACCGTCGTAGTAACACCGCAGGCTGTTTTGGGTTAGTTAATTAAAAACTATGATAAACTTTTATTTAAAAGTTGTTATTCTGAGAAAATGATTTTTATTATGAATATGAAACTATATCCAAAAATTATGGTTAAACTCAAAGTGGAAGTATGTTTTCTAAAATGGTCATCTAGACGTCGTTCTTTCGACTGAAATGACTACCTTTACAAAAACGACTTGTAACTTATTTTTCTGACTATAAACCTATACTTTTTCTATTTATATTCATAAAATATAGTTCAATATGAAACCATAGCAATTTGATTCACTCAAAACGGATTTAAAATGAAGAAGTTATGGGTAAAACAAGATTGGATAATTTTTCTCATTTTAGCTACGTGAAAATTGGTAACAAATCTATTCCAACCATAACTTAATCAACTTGTATTGTATATTATGTAATCTTGAGATACCATAGACACGTATACAATGTTTCGACCTATCATGTCGACACATCTATATATATTTCGGAACAACCATAGACACTCTATATGTGAATGTTGGAGTTAGCTATACAGGGTTGAGGTTGATTCCAAAATATATATAGTTTGAGTTGTGATCAATACTGAGATACGTATACACTGGGTCGTGGATTGATTCAAGATAATATTTATCGATTTATTTCTGTACATCTAACTGTGGACAAATAGTTGTAGGTTACTAACGAGGACAGCTGACTTAATAAACTTAAAACATCAAAATATATTAAAAGTGTTGTAAATATATTTTAAACATACTTTGATATATATGTATATATTGTTATAGGTTCGTGAATCAACCAGTGGCCAAGTCTTACTTCCCGACGAAGTAAAAATCTGTGAAAGTGAGTTATAGTCCCACTTTTAAAATCTAATATTTTTGGGATGAGAATACATGCAGGTTTTATAAATGATTTACAAAATAGACACAAGTACGTGAAACTACATTCTATGGTTGAATTATCGAAATCAAATATGCCCCTTTTTATTAAGTCTGGTAATCTAAGAATTAGGGAACAGACACCCTAATTGACGCGAATCCTAAAGATAGATCTATTGGGCCTAACAAACCCCATCCAAAGTACTGGATGCTTTAGTACTTCGAAATTTATATCATATCCGAAGGGTGTCCAGGAATGATGGGGATATTCTTATATATGCATCTTGTTAATTTCGGTTACCAGGTGTTCACCATATGAATGATTTTTATCTCTATGTATGGGATGTGTATTGAAATATGAAATCTTGTGGTCTATTATTATGATTTGATATATATAGGTTAAACCTATAACTCACCAACATTTTTGTTGACGTTTTATGCATTTTATTCTCAGGTGATTATTAAGAGCTTCTGCTTTCGCATACTTAAATAAGGAGGAGATTTGGAGTCCATGCTTGTATGATATTGTGTAAAGACTGCATTCAAGAAACTTATTTTGTTGTAACATATTTGTATTGTAAAACAATTATGTAATGGTCGTGTGTAAACAGGATATTTTAGATTATCATTATTTGATAATCTACGTAAAGCTTTTTAAACCTTTATTGATGAAATAAAGGTTATGGTTTGTTTTAAAATGAATGCAGTCTTTGAAAAACGTCTCATATAGAGGTCAAAACCTCGCAACGAAATCAATTAATATGGAATGTTTTTAATCAATAAGAACGGGACATTTCAGTTGGTATCCGAGCGTTGGTCTTAGAGAACCAGAATTTTGCATTAGTGTGTCTTATCGAGTTTGTTAGGATGCATTAGTGAGTCTGGACTTCGACTGTGTTTACTTGAAAAATGATTGCTTAACAAATTTTGTTGAAAACTATATATTTTTAACATGTGAATATTATGTGATATATTAATCTCTTAACGCGTTTGATATTATGTGATAGATGTCTACCTCTAAAACAAGTCCCATTGACTCACCTAGTAATAATGAAGAGTCAAATGTAAATTGGAATGATTCGTGGACTGATTCACAAGTTCCCGAAGAGGAACCGGAAGAAGAGTCGGAACCGGAAGAAGAATCGGAACCGGAAGAAGAATCGGAAACGGATAAAGAAATAGAACCGGTGGGGGAAATAATAAAACGGTTAAGTAAAAGAAAATTCTCAACCAACCGACCAAGGTTAATTATGGTCAATGGTGTTTCCGCCAAGGAAGCAAAATATTGGGAGGATTACCAATTCTTCGATGAATCGGATTCCGACGAGAATTCCAATGATGTTATAGAAATTACCCCAACTGAATTTAAAAAGGCAAAAGAAAATAATAAGGGAAAGGACATAAAAATAGAGAAATCTAATTCCAACCCCGATGAACTTTATATGTATCGTCAACCCCCAAAGTCCTTAAGTTGTAACAATGACCCGGGAACCTCTAAACCACCAGGTTTTTCTAAACTAATGTGGAAAACGACGGCTCGTATTAGGGGAACATCATATATCCCTAGAAACTTGGCAAAACGAACCAAAACTGAAGAAGAAGAAACAAGCGAGTCGGAATAAGATAGTTGTATTGTGGTGTAATATATGTAATATAGTGTGCTTATGCTTTATGATATATGTAAAAATTGCTTGTATTAATAAGTATTTTTTTATGAATCTAACTCTTGTCTATTTTACAGTATAAAAACACAAAATGGATAGACAACCCAATATTTTAAGAGATCTACCCGGAGACATGATTGATGAAATCTTGTCTAGAGTCGGTCAGAATTCTTCGGCACAACTATTTAAGGCGAGATCAGTTTGTAAGACATTCGAAGAACGTTCCAAGAATGCCTTGGTTTATAAAAGGATTTTGTTCGAAAGATGGGGGATATCACATTGGGAAATCCATAAGTTACGATGTGTTTACTTTGACGCATATATTGCGGGGAACCCAAATGCTATTTTACGCAATGGGTTAAGAAATTATTTTGACTCAATATATCCGAATATTGGACTTCGTGATTTAGAAAAAGCGGCTAACATGCAACATAAAGAAGCATGTTATGCTTACGGATTAGTAATGTTCGCTTCTCACCAAAGTGAGAACAAGAACATCGGGCTACAACTATTAAACAAAACGTTCCCACAAGTGACGGAGTCAGTAATTGGGGTAAGAAATGAGGTTTTTAGATTGTTACGGGATTGTTGGACATTACGTAACCCTCGTCCCTTTGACGACGTTACAACACGCTGTCTTATCAACGGCCATAACGGTTATGTTCCACAAGACCAAGGATGGGAAGTAATCCTAGTAAAAGCAGAATGCATGACTTGTTTCTGGATGTAAGAAATACGTGTCTTTATTGCCTTTGCTGAACGACTTGTGTACTAGCTAGAATTATCTTCACAACCATCTTGTATCAAATTTATTGTGTGCTATATTTCATGCTATATGTAAAATAAGCGGTATTGTAAGTTTGTAAAATATTGTGTAAAAGTTTGAACGCGAAATATTATTATAATCAGTTTTCCATATAGAATTGTAGTAGTTGAATTGTATATTAGCTACTAAGTATGAACTTAACGGGTAGGTACTACCCGAATTTAAACTTATAAAACGCTAATATGAAGAAAAAGCTTTTATAAATGAGTTCATATTATGCTACGAAATACTATTAACTACTCTTAATATTCTGTATGATTAACTTGTTCCATTTGACTATTTTGAAAGAAATGGCACCGACTACTCGACACACCGTGAATATGAATGAAGAGGAATTCCGTACTTTTCTAGCTTCAAACATAGCCGCAGTACAGGCTGCGCTACATACCAACAATAACCTTGGATCTAGCAGTACAGGAAATCGTGTAGGATGCACCTACAAAGAATTCACTGCCTGCAAACCTTTGGAATTTGATGGAACCGAAGGACCGATCGGATTGAAACGGTGGACCGAGAAGGTCGAATCGGTGTTTGCCATAAGTAAGTGTACTGAAGAGGACAAAGTGAAGTACGCTACGCATACCTTCACAGGTTCTGCGTTAACATGGTGGAATACCTATCTAGAGCAAGTGGGACAAGACGATGCGTACGTACTACCGTGGTCAGCATTCAAGCACTTGATGAACGAGAAGTACCGTCCCAGAACCGAGGTCAATAAGCTCAAGACAGAACTTAGAGGGTTACGAACCCAAGGATTTGATATTACCACGTACGAAAGACAATTCACAAAATTGTGCCTATTGTGTCCGGGAGCATTCGAAGATGAGGAAGAGAAGATCGACGCATTTATGAAAGGATTACCGGAAAGAATCTAAGAAGATATAAGTTCACACGAGCCCGCCTCCATACAACAGGCATGTAGAATGGCTCACAAACTAGTGAACCAGATTGAAGAAAGAATTAAAGAACAGACTGCTGAAGAGGCTAATATGAAGCAAGTCAAAAGAAAGTGGGAGGAAAACGGTGATAAGAATCACCAATACAACAACAACAGCAATTGCAACAATAATCGCAACAATTATCCCAACAATCGCAACATCAATCGCAACTACAACAAACGGCCCAACAACAACAACAACAACAACAACAACAGCAACTACAACAATCATCCCAACAACAATAATAACCGCAACAACAACAACAATCAGAAGCAGCTATATCAAAGGTGTGAAAAGTATCACTCGGGGTTCTGCACCAAATTTTGCAACAAGTGTAAAAGAAATGGTCATAGCGCGGCGAAGTGTGAGGTCTACGGACCAGGGGTTAATAGAACGAAAGGAACAAATGGTGTCGGAACGAGTAATGGCGGAGCAAGTAGTGTCGGAGCAAGTTATGCCAATGTAGTTTGTTATAAATGTGGAAAACCGGGCCACATTATTAGAAATTGCCCGAACCAGGAGAACACGAATGGACAAGGCCGCGGAAGAGTTTTCAATATTAATGCGGCAGAGGCACAGGAAGACCCGGAGCTTGTTACGGGTACGTTTCTTATTGACAATAAATCTGCTTACGTTTTATTTGATTCGGGTGCGGATAGAAGCTATATGAGTAGAGATTTTTGTGCTAAATTAATTTGTCCATTGACGCCTTTGGATAGTAAATTTTTACTCGAATTAGCAAATGGTAAATTAATTTCAGCAGATAATATATGTCAGAATCGAGAAATTAAACTGGTTAGCGAAACATTTAAGATTGATTTGATACCAGTAGAGTTAGGGAGTTTTGATGTGATAATCGGTATGGACTGGTTGAAAGAAGTGAAAGCAGAGATCGTTTGTTACAAAAATGCAATTCGCATTATACGAGAAAAAGGAAAACCCTTAATGGTGTACGGAGAAAAGGGCAACACGAAGCTACATCTTATTAGTAATTTGAAGGCACAAAAACTAATAAGAAAAGGTTGCTATGCTGTTCTAGCACACGTCGAGAAAGTACAAACTGAAGAAAAGAGCATCAATGATGTTCCCATTGCAAAAGAATTTCCCGATGTATTTTCGAAAGAATTACCGGGATTACCCCCACATCGATCCGTTGAATTTCAAATAGATCTTGTACCAGGAGCTGCACCAATAGCTCGTGCTCCTTACAGACTCGCACCCAGCGAGATGAAAGAGCTGCAAAGCCAATTACAAGAACTTTTAGAGCGTGGTTTCATTCGACCAAGCACATCACCGTGGGGAGCTCCTGTTTTGTTTGTCAAGAAGAAAGATGGTACATTCAGGTTGTGTATCGACTATCGAGAGTTGAACAAACTTACTATCAAGAACCGCTACCCACTACCGAGAATCGACGACTTATTTGATCAACTACAAGGCTAGTCTGTTTATTCAAATATTGACTTACGTTCCGGGTATCATCAAATGCGGGTGAAAGAAGATGATATTCCAAAGACTGCTTTTAGAACACGTTACGGTCATTACGAGTTTATGGTCATGCCGTTTGGTTTAACTAATGCACCAGCTGTGTTCATGGACCTTATGAACCGAGTGTGCCGACCATACCTTGACAAGTTTGTCATTGTTTTCATTGATGACATACTTATTTACTCAAAGAATGACCAAGAACACGGTGAACATTTGAGAAAGGTGTTAGAAGTATTGAGGAAGGAAGAATTGTACGCTAAGTTTTCAAAGTGTGCATTTTGGTTGGAAGAAGTTCAATTCCTCGGTCACATAGTGAACAAAGAAGGTATTAAGGTGGATCCGGCAAAGATAGAAACTGTTGAAAAGTGGGAAACCCCGAAAACTCCAAAACACATACGCCAGTTTTTAGGACTAGCTGGTTACTACAGAAGGTTCATCCAAGACTTTTCCAGAATAGAAAAACCCTTGACTGCATTAACGCATAAAGGGAAGAAATTTGAATGGAATGATGAACAAGAGAAAGCGTTTCAGTTATTGAAGAAAAAGCTAACTACGACACCTATATTGTCATTGCCTGAAGGGAATGATGATTTTGTGATTTATTGTGACACATCAAAGCAAGGTCTCGGTTGTGTATTAATTCAACGAACGAAGGTGATTACTTATGCGTCTAGACAATTGAAGATTCACGAACAAAATTATACGACGCATGATTTGGAATTAGGCGCGGTTGTTTTTGCATTAAAGACTTGGAGGCACTACTTATATGGGGTCAAAAGTATTATATATACCGACCACAAAAGTCTTCAACGCATATTTAATCAGAAACAACTGAATATGAGGCAGCGTAGGTGGATTGAATTGTTGAATGATTACGACTTTGAGATTCGTTACCACCCGGGGAAGGCAAATGTGGTAGCCGATGCCTTGAGCAGGAAGGACAGAGAACTCATTCGAGTAAAATCTATGAATATAATGATTCATAATAACCTTACTACTCAAATAAAGGAGGCGTAACAAGGAGTTCTAAAAGAGGGAAATTTAAAGGATGAAATACCCAAAGGATCGGAGAAGCATCTTAATATTCGGGAAGACGGAACCCGGTATAGGGCTGAAAGGATTTGGGTACCAAAATTTGGAGATATGAAAGAAATGGTACTTAGAGAAGCTCATAAAACCAGATACTCAATACATCCTGGAACGGGGAAGATGTACAAGGATCTCAAGAAACATTTTTGGTGGCCGGGTATGAAAGCTGATGTTGCTAAATATGTAGGAGAATGTTTGACGTGTTCTAAGGTCAAAGCTGAGCATCAGAAACCATCAGGTCTACTTCAACAACCCGAAATCCCGGAATGGAAATGGGAAAACATTACCATGGATTTCATCACTAAATTGCCAAGGACTGCAAGTGGTTTTGATACTATTTGGGTAATAGTTGATCTTCTCACTAAATCAGCACACTTCCTACCAATAAGAGAAGATGACAAGATGGAGAAGTTAGCACGACTGTATTTGAAGGAAGTTGTCTCCAGACATGGAATACCAATCTCTATTATCTCTGATAGGGATGGCAGATTTATTTCAAGATTCTGGCAGACATTACAGCAAGCATTAGGAACTCGTCTAGACATGAGTACTACCTATCATCCACAAACTGATGGGCAGAGCGAAAGGACGATACAAACACTTGAAGACATGCTACGAGCATGTGTTATTGATTTCGGAAACAGTTGGGATCGACATCTACCGTTAGCAGAATTTTCCTACAACAACAGCTACCATTCAAGCATTGAGATGGCGCCGTTTAAAGCACTTTATGGTAGAAAGTGCAGGTCTCCGATTTGTTGGAGTGAAGTGGGGGATAGACAGGTTACGGGTCCGGGGATTATACAAGAAACTACCGAGAAGATCATCCAAATTCAACAACGGTTGAAAACCGCCCAAAGTCGACAAAAGAGCTACGCTGACATTAAAAGAAAAGTTATAGAATTTGAAATTAGAGAGATGGTCATGCTTAAAGTTGCACCTTGGAAAGGCGTTGTTCGATTTGGTAAACGAGGGAAATTAAATCCAAGGTATATTGGACCATTCAAGATTATTGATCGTGTCGGACCAGTAGCTTACCGACTTGAGTTACCTCAACAACTCGCGGCTGTACATAACACTTTCCACGTCTCGAATTTGAAGAAATGTTTTTCTAAAGAAGATCTCACTATTCCGTTAGATGAAATCCAAATCAACGAAAAACTTCAATTCATCGAAGAACCCGTCGAAATAATGGATCGTGAGGTTAAAAGACTTAAGCAAAACAAGATACCAATTGTTAAGGTTCGATGGAATGCTCGTAGAGGACCTGAGTTCACCTGGGAGCGTGAAGATCATATGAAGAAGAAATACCCGGATCTATTTCCAGAAGATTCGTCAACACCTTCAACAGCTTAAAATTTCGGGACGAAATTTATTTAACGGGTAGGTACTGTAGTGACCCGAACTTTTCCATGTTTATATATATTAATTTAGATTGATATTTACATGATTAAATGTTTCCAACATGTTAAGCAATCAAACTTGTTAAGACTTGATTAATTGAAATATGTTTCATATAGACAATTGACCATCCAAGTTGACCGGTGATTCACGAACGTTAAAACTTGTAAAAACTATATGATGACATATATATGGATATATATATAGTTAACATGATACTATGATAAGTAAACATATCATTAAGTATATTAACAATGAACTACATATGTAAAAACAAGACTACTAACTTAATGATTTTTAAACGAGACATATATGTAACGATTATCGTTGTAAAGACATTTAATGTATATATATCATATTAAGAGATATTCATACATGATAATATCATGATAATATAAAAATTTAAAATCTCATTTGATATTATAAACATTGGGTTAACAACATTTAACAAGATCGTTAACCTAAAGGTTTCAAAACAACACTTACATGTAACGACTAACGATGACTTAACGACTCAGTTAAAATGTATATACATGTAGTGTTTTAATATGTATTTATACGCTTTTGAAAGACTTCAATACACTTATCAAAATACTTCTACTTAACAAAAATGCTTACAATTACATCCTCATTCAGTTTCATCAACAATTCTACTCGTATGCACCCGTATTCGTACTCGTACAATACACAGCTTTTAGATGTATGTACTATTGGTATATACACTCCAATGATCAGCTCTTAGCAGCCCATGTGAGTCACCTAACATATGTGGGAACCATCATTTGGCAACTAGCATGAAATATCTCATAAAATTACAAAAATATGAGTAATCATTCATGACTTATTTACATGAAAATAAAATTACATATCCTTTATATCTAATCCATACACCAACGACCAAAAACACCTAAAAACACTTTCATTCTTTAATTTTATTCATCTAATTGATCTCTCTCAAGTTCTATCTTCAAGTTCTAAGTGTTCTTCATAAATTCTACATGTTCTAGTTACATAAAATCAAGAATACTTTCAAGTTTGCTAGCTCACTTCCAATCTTGTAAGGTGATCATCCAACCTCAAGAAATCTTTGTTTCTTACAGTAGGTTATCATTCTAATACAAGGTAATAATCATATTCAAACTTTGGTTCAATTTCTATAACTATAACAATCTTATTTCAAGTGATGATCTTACTTGAACTTGTTTTCGTGTCATGATTCTGCTTCAAGAACTTCGAGCCATCCAAGGATCCGTTGAAGCTAGATCCATTTTTCTCTTTTCCAGTAGGTTTATCCAAGGAACTTAAGGTAGTAATGATGTTCATAACATCATTCGATCCATACATATAAAGCTATCTTATTCGAAGGTTTAAACTTGTAATCACTAGAACATAGTTTAGTTAATTCTAAACTTGTTCGCAAACAAAAGTTAATCCTTCTAACTTGACTTTTAAAATAAACTAAATACATGTTCTATATCTATATGATATGCTAAATTAATGATTTAAAACCTGGAAACACGAAAAACACCGTAAAACCGGATTTACCGCCGTAGTAACACCGCGGGCTGTTTTGGGTTAGTTAATTAAAAACTATGATAAACTTTGATTTAAAAGTTGTTATTCTGAGAAAATGATTTTTATTATGAATATGAAACTATATCCAAAAATTATAGTTAAACTCAAAGTGGAAGTATGTTTTCTAAAATGGTCATCTAGACGTCGTTCTTTCGACTGAAATGACTACCTTTACAAAAACGACTTGTAACTTATTTTTCTGACTATAAACCTATACTTTTCCTGTTTAGATTCATAAAATAAAGTTCAATATGAAACCATAGCAATTTGATTCACTCAAAACGGATTTAAAATGAAGAAGTTATGGGTAAAACAAGATTGGATAATTTTTCTCATTTTAGCTACGTGAAAATTGGTAACAAATCTATTCCAACCATAACTTAATCAACTTGTATTGTATATTATGTAATCTTGAGATACCATAGACACGTATAAAATGTTTCGACCTATCATGTCGACACATCTATATATATTTCGGAACAACCATAGACACTCTATATGTGAATGTTGGAGTTAGCTATACAGTGTTGAGGTTGATTCCAAAATATATATAGTTTGAGTTGTGATCAATACTGAGATACGTATACACTAGGTCGTGGATTGATTCAAGATAATATTTATCGATTTATTTCTGTACATCTAACTGTGGACAAATAGTTGTAGGTTACTAACGAGGACAGCTGACTTAATAAACTTAAAACATCAAAATATATTAAAAGTGTTGTAAATATATTTTGAACATACTTTGATATATATGTATATATTGTTATAGGTTCGTGAATCAACCAGTGGCCAAGTCTTACTTCCCGACGAAGTAAAAATCTGTAAAAGTAAGTTATAGTCCCACTTTTAAAATCTAATATTTTTGGGATGAGAATACATGCAGGTTTTATAAATGATTTACAAAATAGACACAAGTACGTGAAACTACATTCTATGGTTGAATTATCGAAATCGAATATGCCCCTTTTTATTAAGTCTGGTAATCTAAGAATTAGGGAACAGACACCCTAATTGACGCGAATCCTAAAGATAGATCTATTGGGCCTAACAAACCCCATCCAAAGTACCGGATGCTTTAGTACTTCGAAATTTATATCATATCCAAAGGGTGTCCCGGAATGATGGGGATATTCTTATATATGCATCTTGTTAATTTCGGTTTCCAGGTGTTCACCATATGAATGATTTTTATCTCTATGTATGGGATGTGTATTGAAATATGAAATCTTGTGGTCTATTATTATGATTTGATATATAGGTTAAACCTATAACTCACCAACATTTTTGTTGACGTTTTAAGCATGTTTATTCTCATGTGATTATTAAGAGCTTTCGCTGTCGCATACTTAAATAAGGACGAGATTTGGAGTCCATGCTTGTATGATATTGTGTAAAAACTGCATTCAAGAAACTTATTTTGTTGTAACATATTTGTATTGTAAACCATTATGTAATGGTCGTGTGTAAACAGGATATTTTAGATTATCATTATTTGATAATCTACGTAAAGCTTTTTAAACCTTTATTGATGAAATAAAGGTTATGGTTTGTTTTAAAATGAATGCAGTCTTTGAAAAACGTCTCATATAGAGGTCAAAACCTCGCAACGAAATCAATTAATATGGAACGTTTTTAATCAATAAGAACGGGACATTTCACATATAAATATTGAAAAACAGTTAATAAAGGATTTGCATGTATTCTCAGCCGAAAAATGTAAAGAGTAAAAGGGAGCAAATGAAACTCACGCATATAAATATTGAAAAACAGTTAATAAAGCATTTTCATGTATTCTCAGTCCAAAAATATAAAGAGTAAAAGGGAGCAAATGAAACTCACCATACTGTATTTTGTAGTAAAAATACATATTACGACATTAAACAAGTGTAGGGTTGGCCTCGGATTCACGAACCTATATCAATTGTATATCTTATTAAAATCTATAGTCGTAATCGAACAAATATATATTTATTATTATTAGTGATGTAATTTATATATATATATATATATATATATATATATATATATATATATATATATATATATATATATATATATATATATATATATATATATATAAATTAATAAGTTTCATTATATATATATTTTTTTCATTTTTATATGTAAAAATATTATTATAGTTAGGTTATATGTAGTGAATATGGGTTATTTATAACTAATAGTCATTTGATAAGATAATATTGGTAGTAATAAATAAAAGTCGTTTCATCCTATAATAATAATAATAATACTAGTACTAGTTATAATAATAAAAATGGTAAGTTTTATAAAAATGATACTTTTAATAATAATGAATGCTAATAATAATAACTATAAGATATAAAATAATGCTTTTACTAAAAATGATAATTTTTAACAATCTTGATAATTTTTATATTTCTACAAATGATAATATTGATGATAATAATAATAATACTCATATTAATAATAATGATAATAATATAATTCGTATAAATGATAATAATAATAATAATAATAATAATAATAATCATGTTATTAGTATTAGTAATAATAATAAGTAATCTAAAATAATAACAACAACAATAATAATAAGAAGAATGCTACCTCAAAAGGACTGGTCAAAAAAAAAAATTATGCCACTGCCCGGGCTAGAACCCAAGACCTCTCGCTTAAACTGATACAACCTAACCATTCATCCATTTTCTCTATTCTATTTGATATATAACTTATATTTCTATAACCCGTATTTGTTGCTTCTTCTTCTTCTTCTTCATTTTCAAAACAAAAAAATGAAAACCCCACAGGTCAGGATTGAACCCGTGACCTCCTGGAAACCCCACAACACCTCTTAACCGTCTAATCCATCTCACTTCTTAGATATTATTCAGATCAAAATTTATTTAACCCAAGTAAGGTTCTCTTGTCTGTTTAAGATTAATGGCCCAAATTGTGACGACCCGGAAATTTCCGAACAAATTTAAACTTTAATCTTTATATTATTCCGACACGATAAGCAAAGTTTGTTAAGTTAAATCTCAAACATTTTAAATTATGTTCATACATTCATTCAACCTCAACTAAGTTCCAACGATTCACGAACCATTAAACGAATATGATTATATATGTATATGTGTATATATATTATAATTTGAAACGTAAACAAAATATTAGATTACATGATTACAATTGTTTCAAAATGTTTATCGATGGACTTAGAAGATAAGATCAAATGATTGAATTATCAGATACATTGAATTATGATTTAGGATTCTCTGTTGAGAGGTCCACATTGATTTGAGAAATCATTCATTTTTAACCATATTTGGAAAATGGTAAAGTGATTTACGAGTAAGAACAAATTGTCAATCATTGAGAGTTAGATAAAGGATAGTGGAAGATTGAATTTCATAAAACTTGATCGATCTATTTTCAAATATACAAAAACGCTTTACGATATAATAGAACTCGAATATTTAAGATGTCTTTGATTGAATAATGTGAGATGGTATATTGATTGTTAAATATATAGATAACCTACAACGTGTATTAAAAACGTATTTAAGAATATTGAAGATACATATATAGTTTCAAATTAAGTAACACTTGATTCAATTGATATTTAGATATGTCAGCTAGGACGTTTGATAAATGTTGGCGCATAAATAGATTACGCCAAATTAAGTTTTAAAAGTATAAACGATACGTGTTATATTATTTTCTAAACGAAATTTAAAACGAACTTTGAAATATAATTAAGTTTTGAAAAATTAAATATTATATCATTACATAAATATTTTTTTCATTACTTATGATATGTACAAAATTATATTTTAAAATGAAAATATATATATTTTTTAATTTAGTCATAAAGTGTCCCGATTTAAAATAATATATATTGATAAACAACGAGTCACTGATTTATAGAAGCAAATGACCACAACGCTCAATTTTATAAAGTTACATTTTTATAAAGTAATTTATTAATGAAGAAGTCTAATTTTTGTATAAGGTACACGTCGCGTAACGTAAAAGGCTAGTTTTCTAAACGTACGAAAGTGCGCTCGAAAAATCGAAAGTGGTACATGAGTCGTGAGACCACGTCCGTGTCATTTTTGTAAAAATTATATTTTTACCATGAGCGTAAATATAATATAATATTTAATTAATTCTAAAGATTAAATATATTATATATTAAATAATATATAAAGTTATATATCATATGTGATAAATGAGTGATATGTATTAGGTGAAACGATGTGTCCGCAGAAAGAAAAGTGGTGGTTGGTGTCATGTATCTTTAAAACGAACGCTTTGCATTTGTGTTATTCATTTTCAGTTTTCATTCTCATCTATCTCTCGCATATATCCTCTCAATATATATATTATAATTATTATTATTATTATTATTATTATTATTATTATTATTATTATTATTATTATTATTATTATTATTATTATTATTATTATTTTTATTATTATTAAGATTAATATTATTAATCTTATAATTAGGAGTATTATTATTATTAGTATTATACATAAAATACTACGACGGAGTGATCTTAAATGGGTTTTCAAAACTGGTTATCGAGTAGGATAGGGCTAAGAAAATTATGGGTTATAGCTATGGAGGTGATGGGTAATGTTCGAGGGTATGCTTGTTAGGTCAAACTAGTGTTTATCGTCACCGTTGCGTCTACGTACATTTCCTACAATATTGAATCTCAATATTGATACGTGAGCACTCATAACTTAACTTTTATATATTAATAGCGTATCCCTGACTAGTGCTCGAGTATATAGGATTATGCATGCTTGTACTTTTGATATCGCCCTTAGATAGGTTATATTGAATCTTAAATTAGTTACCTATATGATTGAGATAAGATATATGATATGCATGTCGTTGGAAAGCTGACGAAAAAATTATAAACTTTTCATTTAGATATCGTATGATTTCGATGAACGAATTTAAATATATAGTCAACTGAATTATCTACATTTTATGTAATATTGTTAAAAATGATTATTATTAATATGTCGTCGTTATTATCATCGTTATTATTACCTGATTATCATTATTATCGTTATCATTATCGTTATTATTATATTTCAATAATCTATATTATTATTATTATTATTAGTATTATTATTATTATTATTATTATTATTATTATTATTATTATTATTATTATTATTATTATTATTATTGTTAAAATAATTACTATTTTTTATCAACACTGTCAAGTTATTATTTTTATCAATATCATTAACATTGAAACTATTATTTTTGTTAAATGTAACATTTCAAATGAAAATATCGTTGTTAATATAAAATATCATTTTTATTATCATTTTAGAATAGAATTATTATTTTTATATGAAATATTATTATTAAAATAGGGTATCTTTATTATTAAATTTATAATTCGTAAAATTTTCATTTTATTGGTAAATAAATATTTTTATCATATTTATTATAAAATAATACAACTCTTACTTATTATTATTATCAATATTATTTTATCAAATAAATATATGATATAAAGATATTTTTACCACATGTAATATAATTACATTAACAATACATGCCACTATATTTTTATGATAATAAGTGAACTTTATAAATTTTATTACTTAAGATATATAAAAGTATATTTTTATCATAATTGAGTTTCAATATAAATTTTTTCTTATTAATAAAGGACTTGTATTATTTATTCTATTAAAATCTGATTTAAATATATAAAATGACTACGTTTAAGTTATATAATAAACATGTATAAAATTTTAGAACTCATTTTGAGTCAAATTAACTTTTATTGACTTTTGTATATTAGACTCGAGCATTAGGATTGTGGTACACTATGACTTAATTTAATTTGTTAGACAAATATTGACCAACATATATATATACATATATATAATTAATATAGGTTAGTGAATCCGAGGCCAAACCCTGCATTGTTCAATGTCGTCATATGTATTTTTACTACAAAATACAGTATTGTGAGTTTCATTTGCCCTTTTTACTCTTTATGTTTTTGGGCTGAGAATACATGCAAATGCTTTATTAAATGTTTTACAATATTTATATGTGTGAGTTTCATTTGCTCCCTTTTACTCTTTACATTTTTGGGACTGAGAATACATGCGCAGATTTTATAAATGTTTGACGAAATAGACACAAGTAATTGAAACTACATTCTATGGTTGAATTATTGAAATCGAATATGCCCCTTGTTATTAAGTTTGGTAATCTAAGAATTCGGGAACAGACACCCTAATTGACGTGAATCCTAAAGATAGATCTGTCGGGCCCAACAAGCCCCATCCAAAGTACCGGATGCTTTAGTACTTCGAAATTTATATCATGTCCGAAGGAGGATCTCGGAATGATGGAGATATTCTTATATGCATCTTGTTAATGTCGGTTACCAGGTGTTCACCATATGAATGATTATTTTTGTCTCTATGCATGGGACGTATATTTATGAGAACTGGAAATGAAATTCTTTTGGTCTATTAAAATGATGGAAATGATTATTTATATTAAACTAATGAACTCACCAACCTTTTGGCTGACACTTTAAAGCATGTTTATTCTCAGGTATTAAAGAAATCTTTCGCTGTGCATTAGCTCATTTTAAGGATATTTCCTGGAGTCATTCATGACATACTTTGAAAGATGTTGCATTCGAGTCGTTGAGTTCATCAAGATTAATATTAAGTCAATTATAGTTGAATGTAATATGAAATGGTATGCATGCCGTCAATTTTTTGATGTAAAGAAAGTTTGTCTTTTAAAAATGAATGCCATGTTTGTAAAACGTATCATATAGAGGTCAAATACCTCGCGATGTAATCAACTATTGTGAATCGTTTATAATGTATATGAACGGGTCCTTTCACAAATAATAACTTAAGTTTATCAACCCAATTATAAACTGAAACCCAGCTAGCGATTTTAATAAGTTCAAACACGGTCCAATGTTAAAATTATATCACTTTGTCCAGGTAATTCGTGAATCAGGTAGCAGTCGACATCCCAAAAATTTTGATGTTTGTTTCGTATATATATATATATATATATATATATATATATATATATATATATATATATATATATATATATATATATATATATATTTTATATATATAACCCAACTTTACACCTAAACACCACTCATCACTTTTATCATTCTTTTTATATCATCACCGACACTTTCTTTTCTTCTTAAACAATCCTGGTCCTTACAGCTAATCAAACACCATCTTTGTTCTTTATATCCTTATCATAATACATCACATCTTTGTTTTCATCAGAGAACTATCTTACATCTTGTAATCTTCAACGAAAAATAGTAGAAACAGAAACGGTTATGCAACAGCAGCAGTAGCAGGTAACAACAATATAGTTTACATAAAATTACGTGAAAAGTGAAGTAGTGTTACCAAAATACCCGGATCGTGTGCATCCCATACGGATCGCGAAGTTTTCTATTATCCCTAATTATTTGTTGTTGCAGGTAGTAGAAAGACGTTTGGTTGGGTGGTCTTTTACAACATACAAGGTGTTGTGGCAGTCAACGGTGGTGTGGGTGGCTTGCTGTGATGTTGGGTGGCACGAAACAATAGCCAAAAAAATAGAAGAATGGTGGTGATCATGGGTGGGTTTGTTGAACAATAATTATACAAGTCTTGATTCTTGTTCAAGCATAATGAAAACAAGAATTGTTAATCGATCAATGGTTCTTGTTGATAATAGGTGACGATTGTGGTGGTGATTCCATGGTGAAGGTGGCAGTTGATGGTAGTAGGGTGTCGTGGTGGATGAAGCTAGGTGGTGAGAGTGGTTTATGGCCAAAGATTTGTAGTTCAAAAGGTAATCGATTAAAAACACACACAAAGAAGTTGAAGGTGGTCATGGTTGTTATGGTGAATAAGATGGTGGATACGTAGCAGTACAACAACGGTATCACGATAGTGATTCATCGGACTTGTATAGGAGAGAGAATAGAGAGTGAAATGATGGTCTTACAACTTCATACATGTGTGTATGTATGAGTAGATATGATGCTGTTTGTGTGATTCCAATCCAAAAGGAAATGACAAAAGTGTTGTTTAAAAGAATCAAACAAAGATTACATTTTGACATAATCTTCAATCAAGAAAAATTAAATAAAAATAAAAATAAAAGTAAAAGTTGAGTATGACTCTCAACTGAATTTGGATATGTGTGTGTGTGATTAGTGTTATTACATGAGACTAGAAACAAGATGGGTAAAGTTTGATTGTGATATTAATCAGATTTTGGATTCAATTCCCAGATTACATACATAATTAATATTTATAATTAGTGCATATAAATATAAATATAATAATAATAATAATAATAATAATAATAATAATAATAATAATAATAATAATAATAATAATAATAATAATAATAATAATAATAATAATAATAATAATAATAGAAGAAATAATAATAATATTAATAATAGTATAACAATAATAATTGTTTATAGAATTCATACACATTTATATAGTTTTATTTCTTAATAACTAATTTATTACCTTGTATAGTATTTTACATACTTAATCTTAATGACCTATTGTATTTTATGATTTAAATTTATTATACATACTTTTATATATATATATATATATATATATATATATATATATATATATATATATATATATATATATATATATATATATATATATATATATATATATATATTTACAACCATTTGTTCGTGAATCGTCGGGAATAGCCAAATGTTATTGATTACATGAATATAGTTTCCAAACTTTTGAGACTCAATATTACAGACTTTGCTTATCGAGTCGATTATAGATTAAGATTAAGTTTAAATTTAGTCGGAAATTTCCGGGTCATCACAACGGGAAGGTACTGTAACAACCCTACTTTTTCCGTTATCTTTTACCGTTAACTATCTAACGACCGTTAACTGTTATTCGTGCCACGTCATTCCTATGACCTATATTATTATTTTTGTAATAATATATTAATTATTATGTGTTATATGAATATTTGTATTCATATTTCAAGTTGTACGTTTCTTCGTGTCGTGGATTTCTATCCGGCGAATCTTTTCGGTTTTCAAACAAACGGTTAAACTTTTGGGATTTTTAAATCCAAATTATTTTAAATATGATATTTTGATGTCATATGAATATATATAGTGTTTATATATTTTATTTTTCGCGTGTGCGTAATTCCTCCAAAGATTTAATCGCGTAACGGTATTTTCGCGAATCGGGCTTCTTTCGGGCTTTCGGACCAAACAAGAAAATTAAGGAATAAAAATTTGGGTTGTATGGGCCCATCCAACAGCCATTTTGGCTAAAAACATGCCCATGGCCCAACCCTTTTCATTTTATTACTTACATTCTTTTTGAAAATCAATTTTTCACATTCATTTCACCAAAATAAACCCTAGCAACTTCTCTCTTCCATTTCTTTCACCCTAGGCCGACTCCTAGCTCATTAATACACCAAAAATCTGCCACTACAATATCATATACATTTGTTCATCATTTCTCAAGGTTGCTTACATATTCGGGTGTCTTATTTCACGATCTTTAAGCGTCTTCTTCTCGATTTTTGATTTGGGTATGAACATGAGCCCTAGATTTTCAATTTTCATTTACTTTTACTCTTTTTAATCTTATGTTGATGCTATAGTAATTGTATGTTGTTGGATTAATGATTGTATGCATAGAATCACTCGTTATCGCATGTTTTCAGTTTGATTAAATTGGGACAGCAGCTTATTGGTTAAAATTAGTGAACTTAACTGTAATTTTTGACAAAACAAAGTGTATATATGAGTCTCTATCATTTAGTACATAATTTTAGGCTTTTAATTCACCTCTTTTCGAGTTCCGGATCAAAAGTTATGCTTAAATTGGTGTTTTGATGAGATTAAAATATAAAAACGAATGTAATCAGTTGGGGTCTGACTTTGTGACCATTTTTTAAGGCTCTAGGGTGTACTAGTGAGTTAGGATTGATGATTGAGTGAACATTCATGTTAGGGTCATCGAAATCCGAGCCACGGATCACCCGGAATGGCCAAAACTAGATTTTGAGCGGATTGAAGTTCCAAGTTGCTTCATCGCTGTAGGTCATGACTTGAGGACTGATCTTAGGGTGTTCTTGAGTTCACTAATATGTCGGGTAGTTTGGTTAGATGAGGATATATATATAAGACTCGTCAAAAACCGACACCCGAGGCTCAAGTTATGACCCGGCGAACGTTTTAATTAAAACTTATGGTTATAAATTAAACTTATGATATAAATAATGATTTTCATTATTATTAAATTACTTATGATATAAAAGTAATTAAATTAATTTAAGACTTATTATATATATATATATATATATATATATATATATATATATATATATATATATATATATATATATATATATATATATATATATATATTATATCATTTATTAATTACTTATGATTTAATTAAACTTTTAATTAAACTTATGATTAATAATACATTTGTTATTAATGGAAAATACTTATGATAAGTATTAAACTTATATTATGGGATTATTATAATAAGACTTATAATAAGGATTAAATGATTATTTAATTATTATAAGGCTTAGTTATTATTTAATTATAATTTAATTATTAAATACTTATGATTTAATAATTATAATTAGAAACTTATGATATGATTAATAATTCATTATTAATAAATAATATTTATGATATGATTAAAAATCTATTATTAATTAATAATACTTATCTTATGACTAATATTTAATTAATCGATTAAATACTTATGTTATATTAATTATATCATTTAAACTTATGTTAACTTTAATAATTCATTTTAATTTAATTAAACTTATGTTATGACATAATTATACATATTTAACTTTAGTTAACATTATAACTTATATTATTATTACAACTTACATTTTTAAAATTAATGTTGACTAGGTTTGACCAAGGTTGACTTTTGAGTTGACTTTCATTGACTTTGACTTTCAGTTGACTTTTGTTGATTTTATAAATAAGGAAACTTTCCTAACTTAAAACTTTCTAAAAATAGAAACTTTTCTAAAATAGAAACTTTTCAAAAATAGAAACTTTCCAAAAATAGAAACTTTCCAAAAATGGAAACCTACTAAAAATAGAAACTTTCTAAAAATAGAAAGTGTGTGTCCGTATGCTGTTCTGATCAAACCTATGCATGTTGAGTATTGTTCTATGTCTACTTGCAACATGTACAATAGCTATCATACTAAGACTTGACCTAAGTTAGTTATTTATATCGACCTGCTATATTTATAGGTCGGCGTTGTGATCATTCTTGATCTCTTTACTTCGTATGCTGTTCGCATTCTTGTGTGGTTACTTCTTTTGCTTTAAGGTGAGTTATAGTCCCATTTTTCTATTTCAACTCTTTTGGGATGAGAATACATGCAATTTATTTTATATTTTGGACACAAGTAGAAGTTGATTTAAATTATTCATTGTGAGTTGAACAAAAATATTCCCTAGTCTGGTAACTGTAATCACTGGTTTCTACTGGTGAACGCGAATCCTATGGATAGATCTATCGGGTTTGACAACCCCATTTTGAGCTAGTCGCGCTAGCAATTTATAATCGGAATGTTTAGTACTTCGTATTTAGTTGAAGATACACTTGTTCAGTGTATATTATTTATTGTGTTTGGCAAGGGTAAATAAAGGGTTAAGTGGTTACCAGGTGGCTCACGGAAAATGGAATAATGTTTTTATATGTTTTCTAGCATATAATTTTGTGGTCCAAAAAGGAGTTTTTATGTTTTCAAACATAAATTTTTATGGTTTAAATTAAATATTGTTTGTAATATTAAACCTATAATTCACTCAACATTTTTGTTGACAGTTACTCGCATGTTTTATTCTCAGGTTCATGATAGATTGCTTCCGCTGTGCTTAGAGAGTCTGCATATTTATCATGGCAGCTTTTGTTAAACATTAACTTGCATTCTATTTTGATACATTTAATAGTGGATGTTGTTGACTTTGTTTTGGTCAACTTTTGGTTAAGTAATAATGTACGGTTTTTCTAATCTTACATATTTTGGTAGGTTTCCTTTATAGGAAATCATTTTTAAATAAAGAATACAAGGTTATTTATTAAATTCATATAGAGTTGTGATCAAGCTGTGGGACCAAGATAACGATGGTCGTCAAGTGTACTTTGACGGGTCGTTAAACTTAGTTATGCTTGGATTGCGGTATGTGATTACTATTTGTATGTTGGCGATGCGTATTTATTTTATGCATATATATATATGTATGTAGTATATTCTCACTCACTAAGCTTTAGCTTACCCTCTCATTGTTGACCTTTTTATAGATTTGCACGGATGCGGTGGCTCGGGTAAGCGTGGGGACTAGTGGACTTGCGTAGTTGCTTTAGAAGATCTTGCTTTTGGATTGATTAGGATTGGGTAGCGTATCCCCAATCGCCATGCTCGGTCTTTATTTCTTGTTAAAAATCATATGGTTGAAAACTTGTATTTTGTACGAAAGTCGTAAAACGGCCGATGTGGGCCCGGTCTCGTAAAACTCTTTTTATTATTGGAACGTGTTAGTTTTGACTAATATAAAAGGTTGTGAAAAGCATTTCGTCTATAAGTGTCGGGAAGCAAGAGATCTTTTCACGAAAATTGGAAAAACTGGACACCGGGCTGCCAGGCCCTGTGCGCGCAGCGTACAGTTGGGATTGCGCGCCGCGCACTGAATCTGGTCAGCTCAGTTTTAAATTTTTTTTATGCTGCGTTTTTGGTTGGTTAATGGGTTGGGTTGTTACAATGAACTCAACAACTCGAATGCAACGTCTTTTGAAATATGCCATGAATGACTCCAAGTAATATCTCTACAATGAGCAAATGCACAGCGGAACATTTCTTTCATACCTGAGAATAAACATGCTTTAAAGTGTCAACTAAAAGGTTGGTGAGTTCATTAGTTTATCATAAACAATCATTTCCAATAATATAATAGACCACAAGATACTCATATTTTGAAAACAATCTGTGCAGGTCTGCTCACTGCTGTAAAATCATTCATACGATATATAAACACCTGGTAATCGACCTTAACAAGATGCATATAGAATATCGCCCGCATACCAGCATTCCACACGGTCATGTAAAAAGCATACAAACAGGCCACTCTTTTAAATATGATTGTTGTGTACACCTCACAAACAGATCATATATTTTAAAGCTGGCGGTTGTATACCTATATCGAATTACTAAAGCAGTTCAAATTCTCTAACTGGACTTGCCAAGGCCCATAGATATATCTTTAGGATTTGCGTCAATTAGGGGCTCGGTTCCCTAATTCTTAGATTACCAGACTATAAAGGGGTGATATCCGGTATATTCGTAACTCAATCGTAGAATGTTCTTAAGTACTTGTGTCTATTCTGTCAAACATTTATAAAAATAGCGCATGTATTCTCAGTCCCAAAAATATATATTGCAAAAGCATTTAAAAAGAGAGTAATGAAACTCACGATACGATATTTTGTAGTAAAAATATGCATACGACGATACCGAACAATTCAGGGTTGGCCTCGGATTCACAAACCTATATCAATTATGTATATTATCACATATAATTGTAATCAAACAAATATATTCTTAATTTATATATCTTATATAGTTAATTTGTAATAAATGTATTTTTTATATACTTTAAATAGATAATTAATATTTATCACAAAAATATTAACACAATTATGTTTTATGTCATAAATATATTTTTATATAGAAAATCTTTATTTAAATAATTAATATTACTAATAATAATAATGATTAAAATAATACAACTTTTAATAAAAATGATAAATTTAGAAATAATAATACTTTTAGTAATGATGATAATAATAATAATTCCACTAATATTTAATGATAATACTAATGATAGTAATAATAATGATAATACTAATATTACTAAAAATTATAAGATGATACTAATAATACTTAATACTAGTAATAATAATAATAATGATACTAATAATAATATTAATAATAATAATAATAATAATAATAATAATAATAATAATAATAATAATAATAATAATAATAATAATAATAATAATAATAATAATAATAATAATGAGTGGTAAGTAAACTACCTCAGGGAAGTAGTCCTAAAAAAAATGCCCAAGTCCGGGTTTGAACCCGCGACGTCCCGCTAACCCGAAAACAACCTTAACCATTCATTTATGTCTGTTTTTCCCTGATAAATATGATACTTATATTTATATAACCCCTTTTCTTCCTGTTTCCCTTTCTTCTTCTTTTTCTAAAAAAAATTCCCCAACCGGGGCTCGAACCCGCTACCTCTCGGTTATACCCGACGCATCACCAACCATTCTTCTATTTTGAAATCCATTAGTATAACGCTAAAGCTCGTGTAGTAATTCATTTAAATGAGACCTAATTGCAACTAGATCAAAAATACACTAGCCCAATATCCTCATTCAACATGTCCAAGCCTAATTAACCAATAGATCAAACATAACAGTCCACGTAGTAGTCTTCTATAGCAATCAAATATTATGGCATCAGATACAAGTTCAAATAAATAGGGTTTCGGTTTATTATCTAGTTCCTCACCGTATCAAAGTCCAAGAAAGACAAATCCCAAAAGAATTTCATGGGATATAGTTTGTTAACATGAAACTTCGAATGGCAATAGGAGCAAGAAAAAAATAATATGCAGTCTCCTTATTTATACCTCACCTTCACGGTTCATCAAGTAAAGCTTTTACATTTTAGTCAACAACAATAATCACCAAAAAGGGGTTGGACACCTTCCGCTACACAACAAATTGAGCTCTTTCTTCTTCGTGACTAATCACAAAAATCCCACAAGAGGGGGTCCCGTAGCAAAAGAAAAAAAATATTTGCACCTTTTGTTTCCATCAGTGACATCATCATCATATCATTTATCTTTTTTTAACATTATTTTATTTGATCAACTTGGGCTTCTTCTTAGGACTAGTCTATATCACACTAACTTACTATCACTTTTCGCTGGGTACACAATAGATGAAAGCAAATAGTAATAGTTGATCTTTTGTTTTTGATGAAACCGGTTGAAGTATAAATAGAAACATTTAGCTTAGCAACAACAATAATCTTGTTCGATTAATTAGCGGTAGGTTCAAAATTTTTTTGAGGGTTTGTGCAAGGTGAACATATACCATGTAATGAAATAGCAGCATTAAATGATGGTTCCTGTGGTGTTCAGTTATAGTGGCATGAAGGTATTTAAATAGGATCAATAGCAAACTGATGACAGAAGATTTACAACGGTGGTGATCGAATGGTATTAAGGTGCAGTTATAGGGTGATTTTATGGTTAATTGGTGGCGATAAGTGGTGGATGAAGGATGGTTCCATTTAATGAAGAATATGGGTTGTATGGTGTTTTTGCATGAAAGAAAGGAACCAACAAACAAAATATGGTGGTGGTGTTTATAAAAAAACTGAAACAGAAAATAAATAAGATCGTATGGATTTGTGATGGAGTTGTTGTTAAGGTGGTTAATCGTTGGTGGTGGTGTTCATGGATTTCGTGGCTACCGTGGTGATCATCAGATTAGTAAGCATATCAAGTGATATGAGATGAAGTGGGTTATGTTTCAAAGATATAGAAAAGAGAAAGATGTGTTTGTAAGTTTCTGCATAATATATATCAATAAATGTGGGAAATTAAATAAAATAGAATCTTAAATCACAGAATGCATAGTAATTCAATTAAGTACAGTAACAATAATTGAAACAAGTAGGTTAATAATATCAATCAGTTAACGGATTCAATTAATTTCGAATATAAATATATAATAAAATAATATTAATAATAATAAACGTGTAGGTTGTTAGCCGTCGTCTACTATTTCATTCGCGGACTAAAATTCGTGCTCCGTTGATAAATCAGTGGCGGATAAAAAGTCTTCAGAAAAATCCCATATTTTTAAATTAACTATATTTATTTATTTTGGTCATTATGGTATAAAATTCGATCCCTAATTTGTTAAATAAAAATTACATCAACTGTCCCTCTCAATTCTGGGTAAAATATAAAAAGTGCTAAAATCTAATAACTAGATTTTAAATACATTTTTAGTAAGCCTAAAATTTATAGAACTCATTTTCGGATCACGATTTATTTTAAAATCATATAAGTTCGAATTAAACTTCTCTAAATAATAATCGAAACATCCAATGAGTATTACAATCATTAAATAATTATTTTTAATATACTCTATACATATATTTATATTTATTTTTTATATGTATACACATTTATTTACAAATAATGGTTCGTGAATCGTCGGGAATAGTCGAAGGGTAATTAATTACATGAACACAGTTCAAAGTTTTTGAAACATCAGCATTACAGACTTTGCTTATCGTGTCGAAACTATATAAAGATTAAGTTTAAATTTGGTCGGAAATTTCCGGATCGTCACACATGCTAATTTAAGGACAAGAATTGGAGTCAGCATGCTTGTAATATATTGTTTAAAAACTGCATTCGGAGATTTAAATCGATGTGTAATATTGTTGTAAACCAAAATGTAATATTCGTGTGTAAAATGTTATCTTTTAGATTATAATTACTTGGTAATCTACGTTATGGTTCTTGAACCTTTATTGATAAAATAAAGGTATTGGTTTGTTTTTAAATAAAACGAATGCAGTCTATGAAAAACGTCTCATATAGAGGTCAAACCTCGCAACGAAATCAATTAATATGAAACGTTTATAATCGATATGAACGGGACATTTTAGGTTGAATACATTTCAAGATGTAACTACATTTTATAAAGGTTGTGACATAGCTACTAGGAGAGAGATTGACACCCATGCTGAAGGTAATATCATGAGTAAGACTGCCGAAGAAGCCAAATCATTGATTAATAAGTTAGCTGCCCATTCCCATAAATGGCATCAAGACTTAGATATTTCTCGTTTTATCAAATATGTAACTTATGATTCCGAGGATGTGATTAAAGTTATGAATGTGCAGTTGGGTAATTTGGGGAGACAAATAGAGAAGCTTGCCAAGGAGATGCATGTAATTATGGTAGGTTGTGAAAAATTCCATGGTCCTCATGCTACGAAGGATTATGTTGTTAACCTAACCACGGAGCAGGTAGAAAATGGGGAAGTCCAAATTATTGTAAAAACTATAATGCACCCTTTCCTAATAATTAAAATCCACATGGTTATATCCCGTTAGAGCACCCTTCATTCCAAATTAGTCTCCGAATGCTCAACCCGAAAAGAAATCCAATCTTGAAGAAAGCATTCTAAATTTCATCAAGAATCAAAATGAAGCCAATGATACCATAAAAGCTCAACTTTCCCAAGGTCAAAATAATCATTAAGCTTCTATTCAAAATTTAGAGCACAATGTTACTAAGTTGTTACAACTTGTTGAAGGTAAAGTTCCAGCTGAATATGAAACAATGGTTTGTTTTGAGAAGGTGAACATGATAAGAGAGGTGAATAGTGTTGACGTTTATGAACCTGGTTTGAGATATCTGTAGGAGTTTGACATGGTAGAAGAGGAGTATGATCAAGAAATTAAGAAATTAACCAAAGATGAAGAAGATAAGTCATAAGATGCTAAGGTTCAAGGTCTTGATAGTGATGAGGTCATTTTTATACATGAGTTGTTTGATGAGGAAGAAGTAAGAGAAAAGGTCCGTGAAGAGGATGATGTTTCTAGTGAAAAGTATGAGTATCTTACCGATGAAGAGGAAGAAGAGTTGTTACCCCAAATTATGGAAAAGTTGAAGGAAAGAGAGAAAGAAAGTAACTTCTGCCCTCTTTATTCATTTGAGATTGATGAAACTCCGAATGAAAATCTTGAATTTCCTATGGTCCGTTCCGATCCAGGAGAATTTCATGTTCCTTGCAAAATTCGTGGTCCCATTCCTATCGTGGGATTAGCTGACACTGGTTCTTGCATTAATGCCATGCCATTTTATGTCTACAATCACCTAGGATTACCGTCTTTAGAGCCTATCCAGGAAATTGTTTGTTTTTCCGATAACCTTTTGCAAAAACCTTTAGGGATCATTAAAGATGTTGAAATCCAAGTGGGTTATGCTTTTTACAAAGTTTGTTTTGTGGTCATGGACATGGAGGAAGATCATATCACTCCTTTACTTATGGGATCTCCATTTCTCACCACCGCTCGAGCAACCATTGATTATGAAAACAATACTCTAGTGATTCATTATGGTGCGCTTATTGTGTTCATTCCAATAGTTCCTAGAGCTAGGATTCCAAGATAAAATGTGAAAATGGTTAGAGTTGAGAAAGAGAAGGACGATGAAGAGGTTACCGTTGAACAAGTAATGATGGAATTCTTGAAGGAGCAATTTAAGATTAGTGAAGAAGTGAGGAGACAAATCCATGATCTAGATGTTAAATTTGAAATGTCTTTTCGTATGGGTCTTAATACAACATTAAGTTTCTTAGAGCAAATAAAAATGTTTAACGAGATGGAGAGAAATAAGTGCGGGGAGAATAAGCCTATGTAATAATCTCGATGGAAGAACGAGTCGCGCAACTGACTCTATAATCAAAACTACATATCCATATATATCATATCAGGATTCTTGTTATCTACATGCTTTATTTAAATTTTAATTATAAATGTAAGAGCAATATAGCTCATATATGTTAAAGTGTTAAAGTGATAAAATGATTAATAAAAGATTATGTTTGTATTATATATTGTGTTTTTTAACAAAATTTTTGTTAAGTTGTCTTTTTTGAATCCAAAGATATCGATTCTGCGATTATTCTACGATCCTACAATCAAGTAACATCACTCTTTCTCTTATTTACAATTATGTCTTTTATTTATTAATATTTTGAATTATAAATGCAAGTGAGGATATTGCATAATCTAAGTGTGAGAGGGAAGTTATTACTCACTTAAATTCTAAATATATGTAAAAATTGTGTAAATTGCAAAGTTTATGAAGATTTTTAAATTTTTCAAGAAATAAAATTCCCAATAGAGATTAATGGTAAACTTGTGAAGATTAATCACCTTAAGATGTTAGGGTTCCTTGTTTAAATCATTACATAAGAGATGTATAAAAGACGTGTAATTTTTAAAATTGAATATATAGTCAATGTAAGATCATTCTAAATGATGTAAAATAGAATAGAATAAGAGAATTTTTAATTTTACTTTATTTTGTTTAGACTAAGTAATGAAGTACCTTATTTTTTTCTTAAAAATAATTTAAATTTAAATTATTAACCCAAGTATATTTAGCTTTTTAGATAGTGTTTGTGGCTTTTTACTTAGTTTCCACCCAAAGTGATTCCTAGGTTCCACATATGGACACCACGATTTACTTATTGATATTAAAAGTGCATAAATTAATAATAATAAAAACCATCATCCATTAATAAAAATGCTTATTTCATTTCCACCCATGACAAATCAAGAAAGTTATCATTACACTAATAATACTTTTAAGAGTTCATACATCATACATGAAACTCATGAAAAGAAAAGCTCGTTGTACATTATTTCATATCTTTAATTATTATACCAAAATTTGTGAAACGATTGGAAACTTATAGCCACTACCAAATGGCATCATAAGCATGGACCACTGGTATAAAGCTTATTCTTATTGCACTTAAACTCCAAATTCATGGAGATGATTGTCATAAAAACTTTATCCATCTATTATTCCACCATTTAATATTAACTTAACGTTTATGCACTTTAATATTAATATAGACAAGTGCATGGGTTTGGCTATTTGAAAAGTTAAAGTGGATAAATACACAAGCATATGTATGATTCTAAATATAATTAGATTCTTAAAAACATAACGTGTCTTGAAAAGAAAGGAAAACTTTACTGAAAGAAAGTTGATAGTAATTCCATTCTTGTCAAAGGATAGAAGTTTTATTAAACTTGACTTTTCCTTATAATTTAAAGTTATATGCTTAAACATCTGACGTACTGGCCATCTTTTGATTTATTTATGATTTTTCATATAATTTACTTGAGGACAAGTAAAAGCTTAAGTGTGGGGAATTTGATAACTCCTAAATTAAACATGTTTTTCATTACATTTTAAGGAGTTATCTTGGTATTTTAAAGATATTTTAATACTTAAACACACCAAAATGGGTAAAAATGAGAAAAAGGGTATTTTAATGTTTTTGTTTAGTTATGTATTAAACAGGATAAAAAATAGATAAAAGTTTGCAGAAAAGTAGATGAAGCCACCAGCATGAAGGCATGGAAGCCGCTGGCTTGGTGATAAAATCTAGAATATTCCAGAACATTGCAAACAAACACCAGAATTCGAGAAACAATATTGAAGCCGTCGGCTTGACACTGAAGCCCACAGCTTAGTTCCATTTTCGTGTACTTAAAGCCCAAGAAATAACTAAAAAAGGCAACAAAATCAGAAAGATTGCAGATCACTGAAGTCACCGGCTTGTCATTTAAGACGCCGGCTTGGCCATCACAGATACGCGTTTTCGGGCTTGAGGATTAAGTAAAACTTGGAGAAGGAGTAATTGACTAAGGGAAGCCGCCGTCTTCACCTTGAAGCCGCCGACTTAGGCCACCGAGTTTGAACAATATAAATATAGGCCATTTGTTACAGTTTTCAAGGTACTATTTTATTTATTTTCTAGGGTTTTCACCAAGGTTTTACGGTTTTTATTCAAGTTCCAACTTTGTAATCAAGTTCAAATTCATGTTTTATATTCAATTTACCATTAAGGTACATGTCTATCTTTTTTTACTTTCGTTCTTTCATTTTATTTATTGTTTTTATTCACTGTTCGTCTACCATTATGAACTAAACGTTCATAGTGGTTGCATTAACAAAAATCAAACTTTGTCTGGGAATCAGATGAAGCCGTCGGCTTCATCAGTCCAAGCCGCCGGCTTGGCTAAGACAAAGCTGCTGGCCTCGTGCTTAATTCTTTGCAATTTATGATTTTTCTAGATCTGTATAAACTGAGATTCTGTAATGATTATTTAAACTGTTTTGAATATGCATTGTTTTAAGATACTTGTTTGCCATGCTTAATGATTAAATAACAAGATTTTAGGATTGATTAACACTTAATCCAGATATTTATTATTCAATTCACTCTACTTGTTTATATTTAGTCAATCAAACTTGCTAATTGGATTGCATGCAATTAAGTTAAACAACGTTGGTAGTGATAAATTTTTTTTAACTTGAATCACACTTATCTAATAGAATACAATATTGATAGGCTTAGTTAAAGAACCTTCGATTGGATGTGTTTGGATAATGATTGCATGAAAACTGGGTAAAGATTAGCTTTCTGCTAGTAACTTGAGTTGATCTAGTTAAGTTTAATAGTATATTTATTTGTTAATCTATTTGCATTTTAATTGATCCTCATCATTGAAGGTATTTCGTATGCCCGAGAGACATATTAAATTAATGTGGTTAATATGTTTTGATCCAAGTCGGATCATACCCAATAACAAGCTTACCGACACCTTATTCGTATTTGATCTTAGCGATTGGATCGTTGATTAAAATAAGCAACACTTGGATTTTAGAAATATGGATTTCTAAAATAATATCACTTGATATGTATATAAATTATGGAATAATTTATATTATAAGGATTTAATTATTTATAGGTTAAATAATTAATTAAGTTATGTTACATTTTATAAACTTGGTTTTATAAATAAAATGTACATAACAATAATATGGAAGTGTATAAAATATATTTTATAAAATCTAATTTTATAAAATTATTTAAATAAAATGGGAAGTGGCATTGAGATTGTAAGTTCTTGTGCCCAAGACACCATTCATTGGCCATTTGGTTCCCATATCCATATGTATGTATCTAGTCCTCTTTGTGACAAGATACACATGGAAATACATATCAAGACTTAGCAAAAAAGCTCTCCCTCCTCCTGCTTTTGGGCTGCCGAAAGTTTCAAAAAAAAGGGGTGGGTTCTTTATTTTTTATTTTTTTGCAAGGTAAATCAAGTGCAAAAATCCTAACCAAAACAAAGAAGGTGTTGGTGTTCAAGCTTGGGGTATATCTACTTGAGACTTTACTTTTGAAGTTATATTCTTCATCATCGTCTTCAGCATCCACCTCCTAGATTGGAGAAGGTATAATCTCCTTTTATCTTGTAGTTTGTAAGTATATTTCACAACTTGATCCTATTTGGGATTTAACTTTAAATAGTTAAATAATAACATGTTTATAATGGTAATATACGCTTCAGTAATGTTTTTTTGAATGGTTTTACGTATTATGAACATGTTAAATCCCAACAATGGTATCTAGAGCCTAAGTTGTTGAAATATGCTTCGAGATGGTTATTAAACCCACTAATATTTTTTTTGCATTCTATGAATGCATTAATGTAAAATGAAATTTTTTTTTTGGGTTTTGGGTGGGTTGTCTTTTTTGGCCGAAAAATATGGGGACCCAAAAATGGGTTTTGGGTTTTTCCATTTTGTTCATATTTGGTTGTATGATGAAATTCACAATCTAAGCCTTGACCTTGTGTTTGGTTGGATGTTTGGTTGATTTGTAATTATTTATTAGGTTTGTAATAATATTTATTCATTTGGTTATGTAATTTATTTTATATTTGGTATGTAAAATAGATTAGGTTGTATTTTCATTTTCTAGAGAAAAATGTATTAGGATATATTTTTGTAACAAGATGAAGATACAAGATGGTGACAAGCAAGATCACAAGGAGGAAGCATTTGGATGCATGATTTAGTAGGAGATTTTGGAATCTCCAAATTTGTGTTTGTCCCCATTGACCAGTGACATTTGTTTTCGGCTAAACAAATATCTACCAAATTGGCTTGATTGTTAACATATTTTTTGCATGCTTGGTTGTTTTTTGATTGTATTATATGTTTGTATGCTACAAGTTTATCTTACATTATTAACAACATGCAAAGGATAAAACCCTTAATTTAATTGGTTAAATTAGAAATGGCAAAAAGGATTTTAATAATTGGTTATTAAAACATAATAACATGGTTTATTTTCAAGTAATAAAATTAGTTTTATTACATGACATGAAAATGGATTTCACGTGTACCACACACTAAATGCATGTTAGTGTATGGTATAAAAGTTTTCTTAAACTAGAAATAATGAAAACTTAAAATCCCTTTTACTTTCTAGGTTAACAAGTTTAACGCCATCATTTTGTGTGACACTTAGGAATATTAGGGAACTCATGATGGAATAAAGGTCACCTAACCGTTATGAGCAAACTAATATGATTAAGGTGAATTTCGCATGCTTGTGGGATAAAGGTCACCTAACCACTTGTGTGTTAAATTTACACATCTATACAAGTAGGACGACTTAATTTGGGAATCATGAACTTAGGGTCACCGAAGCATGAGGAACAAATAGGTGTTGATGGGATAAATATGCCATGCAAAAGGATTGCATGATCCTGTACCTTAGAAGTTGCAAAAGGATTGAAATTGTCATATAAATGACTAACTAGCTAAATCAAAATAACGGGATAAAGGTCACCTAACTGGAATTTGGTTTACCGTTGGTTTCTAAATTTTAATATATCAATTGGATTTAAAAGGGTATTGATTGTTAAATTAAAAATTGATACTTAAACAAACTTTATTAAATTTTGTAGATGGCTGCCAATAATAACAACATTCCAAACGTAGCAATCAACTTTTATAACCTATCATTGAGGTCCTTACTCGAAAAGGAAAAACTCAACCATACGAATTTCATGGATTGGTATTGCAATCTAAGAATTGTCATCAAGCTTGAGGATAGAGCGTATGTGTTGGAAGACCCCATTCCCGATCAACCCGAGGAGGATGATGTCGAGGGTATGGCATGTTGGGAGAAATATTGCGCCGATTAGGTGCAAGTTTCTTGCCTTATGCTTGGGACCATGATCCCCGAACTCCAAAAGGACTTTGAGAATCATGGAGCATACGAGATGATCACTCAGTTGAAGGAGATGTTCCTTCAACAAGCTTGTATTGAGCATTTCAAAACGGTTCGAGCGATTCATGCTTTTCGAATGGACGACTCCCAATCCGTCTCATCCTATGTTCTTAAGTTGAAAAGCCTAATTGATCGATTGCACCGTCTAAACTGTAACGTGTCTAATGAATTAGCCACAGACCTTATCCTCAACTCTTTGTCAAAAAGGTTTGATGTAATGACCCCGAAATTTTCGACTAATTTTAAACCAAACTCTCTATACGATTTAATATTTTTGACGCGATAAAAAAAGTCTGTTAGGTTAAGTCTCAAAATTTTTTTAACTGTTTCATATATGCAATTGATCTTCGACCACTCCCGACGATTCACGAACATTTGTGTGTAAATATATTTATATATATATATATATATATATATATATATATATATATATATATATATATATATATATATATATATATGAATTTTATACATAAGTAATATTATATATATATATATATATTGTAATATATAAAATTTATAAATATTAAATATATGTTATTATATGATATATATTATATAATTAGTAAATATAATATAATTAATTAATTGTAATATTAATATAGTAAATGTAATTACAAGTTAAAAAAAAAAAATAATAATAATAATAATAATAATAATAATTGTTATACTAATATTACTAATTACTTTCATTATGATTATCAATATTAATATTAATATTAAAATTAGTATTATTAATATTATTATTTTCAATATATAACATATAGATATTAAGTTTGATATATATAAATTGTTATAGTATCATTATAATTAATATTATTATTAATAATAATATTGTTATAAATTTTATAGTTATTATTATGATTATCCTTAATAATAATAATATTATTACTATTATATTATTATAAATTAGAATTATTAATTATAATGTTAAGAGTATTATTATTATAGTTAAATTTATTAATTAATAAGATTAATTATGATATATAAATACAAATATATATACAGATATATAAAAATATATATATATATATATATATATATATATATATATATATATATATATATATATATATATATATATATATATATATATATATATATATATATATATATATATATATATATATATATATATATATATATATATATATATATACAGATATATTATATGAATCGGTATTAAAATCACGGAATTATATACGGAATTATACAAACACAGAATCAAAATCAGATTCACGATACAATCATACTGTGTTTAATTTGTTCTTCCTGTCTCAAATTCGTACAAATAAAATATTCAATCTTAAGAACAAAACAAATTCAGTTGCACATCACAATCTGCTTTTATTTTTTTTCTTCTTCTTTTCTCTATTTTTGTTCTTCTCCTGCTCATGATTCTTCCTGTCTGCAATTGATACCAGACGAATTCACAAAATACAACAAAATCAGTTAAGTGTCCAAATCAAATTCTTAATGCAATTAAACTGATCAAATCACTTTTAATAACTTTAATTATTCAATTACCAGCTAGCTATATATGATGCTATTCCTTACTGAAATTCGAATAGAGGAGGAGAAAAAAATAATCAAACAGACAGATACAAAATTTGTTAGCTGTCAATAACAGTTAAATCGTATAAATCAAATCTTAAAAGGGAAATAAAATATTACATAGCTCGTACCTCTATTTATTCTTCAAATTTTCAAAATCTTGAAATTGTATCAATCGTACATGTGACGACCCGGAAATTTTCGATCAAATTTAAACTTAATCTTTATCTGAATTCGACACGATAAGCAAAGTTGTAAAGTGAGTCTCAAGAATTTTTGAACTGTTTACATGGATTAAATAGACCTTTGACTATTACCGACGATTCACGAACAATTGTTTTAAATAAATGTGTATATACATACATATAAATATAAGTATATGTGTATATAGAATAGTAAGAAATAATAAAATAATAATTAATCAGTAGAATTAAATATATAAAATAAGATATAAACTAATTAAAATAAATCTATACATATATATGACTTCAACACATAATTGACATTATATGTAAATTGTAATAAATATAAAATATATAAATATTAACAATTCAAATATGATATAAGTATTACATAATATAAAGTTTAATGTATAAAATGTAATCACAAGTTAAAATATTATTTTGTTATTACTTTCATTATTATTATTAATGTTAATATTAATATTAATATTTGTATTTCTAATATGAAATTTGAAATGTATAAGTTGTTATATTATTATTATTAATATTATTATTATAATTAATAAATATTAATATCATTATAACTAGTATTATTATTAATATCATTATATTATTATCATTATTTCAAAATTTATTATCATTAGTAAACTTATCATTTTTATTATCATTATTTATACTATCATATTATTAGTATTATCTTTATCAAAATTATTATTATTATAAATTTCATTATTATAATTGATGGTAAAATTATAATAAATATTATGACTATTATCTTTGTAATTATCGTATTATTATAAGTAATAAAAATTAATATTTTTATCATGAATAATAATATTATTATTATTATTTTTACATTATAAATATTATGAAAATAATTATTATTAATATTATTGTAAATAATATTATTATAAATAAAATTAGTATTATTATTATAATTATCATAAATAATATTGTTATTAATTACATTAAGATTAATATGACTTATTATTATTATTATTATTATTATTATTATTATTATTATTATTATTATTATTATTATTATTATTATTATTATTACTCTTATTATTATTATAAATATTAAAATTATTATTAATTGTATTTGGATTATTATTAATATAATTATAAATATTAATAATAATTATATAGTTGATACGTACGATTTCAGGACCCAATTCAGTTTCCAATCACTTTCGTCCTGTTAAATTTGTTGACTTCAAATCATAAACTATTCAAAAATCTGTTGCACGTCGATATCTGCTTTATTTATTTTATTTTTTTCGTTGTTTTCTTCTTCTACTATACTTTAGCTGTCGAACCATTTTTTATTCTGTGTTATTGACAACCTCATTCCACTTTACACTCTCCATATCAATTACAATCACCTTTAACAGCTATTCACTGATGAATTACACAGAAAACCCATAACCACTGCTCGACACTCTGTTCTTGAACTCAGATGAACAAAACTTCGAATTCGAAACAATTTTCAAAAAGTAATAATGCAATTGTGTTGGAAATCCTTTAATGAATCTTTCTGCAAAATTCCAACTTCCAATTCTTTTTATTGAGAATGAATTTTAGAGTCAAAGTTCAAATTGAAAAAGTCAAACGAAGTGTTCATCCTAAAATTTGGATTCGTTTTAATGTTTATGGTCAAATTGATTATCCAGAAAGTTTATAGGCTTGATTTAGGATCTTTTTCATGAAGTAATCTAGGTTTAAAAACCTTCTAATTTCAAAATCTGATTTTTGAGTTCATCCTTAAATATTTCGAGAACCAGGATGCCTGTTTTAATTTTTCTTGTTACCTGCTAAATTACAATCAAAATTTTAAATCGTTTATGTACTAATTTCACATTTTAAAACAAAAAATTTATAACTTTGTTTGATTAATTGTAGCCCTGGTCAATTTAAATTTTGTAATATTTAAAAAAAAAATGAACAACTGCTATTTCTGTTTAATTAAATTTTTCCTGTTAAATTCAAATCACCAACAACGATCATATCTGTTTTTATTTTAATACCTAAACCCAATAAAAAAATCCCAAGTATGATTATAAAGTGACCTGGTCGATTTCCAATTTTGAAGAAGGAGGGAATTAGGGATAATTAATAGTACGGGTTATAAACAAATGGTTTCATAATTAATCAGAAAATGAGCAACAGCTCAACTGGTTAGGGTGAGTGTCGGGTGTGCGAGAGGTCACGGGTTCGAGCCTGGTTCAGGGCAATTTTTTTTATAAAGGCTATTAGAAGGTAGTTCTCCCCACAAAACTTTTATTATTATTATTATTGTTATTATTATTATTGTTATAATTATTATCATTATTATTATCATTATTTTCATTATTATTAGTATTAGTATTATAAATACTAGTATTATAAATTAACACTTGTTATTATTATTAAAGAAAGTAAATTATTACTAATATTATGATTACCAATATTATTATCATTATAAAGTATTTACATTTAGTATTATTATTATCATTATAACTAATATATATAGATATATTATAATTATTATCATGATTATAATAATTATTATTATCATAACTGTCAGTAACGGAAAAATTGATATTTTTACAAGTATTATTATTAATATCACTATACTTATTATTAATATAATTATAATTATTAATAGCATTATTACTTTATTTAGTAATATCAAGTATTATTATTAATATTATTTTTACCAAAATTAATATAGCTTTTGTATCATTATAATTACTATTAGTAACAAACAAATAGTGTATATATATATAAAACATATTTAATACATATAACATAACGAAAAAATAAATATATTCATATACAAGAAGAATATATGAGACATATATATATTATTAAACTTATTCAATTACGGTTGTGTGTATTAATAGATATACAATTGATATAGGTTCGTGAATTCGAGGCCAACCCTGCATTGTTCAGTATCGTCGTATGAATATTTTTACTACAAAATATTGTATTGTGAGTTTCATTTGCTCCCTTTTTAAAGGCTTTTGCAATATATATTTTTGGGACTGAGATTACATGCGCTACTTTTATAAATGTTTGACGAAATAGACACAAATAATCGAAACTACATTATATGTTGGATTATTGAACCGAATATGCCCCTTTAAGCTTGGTAGCCTAAGAATTAGTGTTTATTATAATTGCCACTAATTGACGCAAATCCTAAAGATAGATCTATGGGCACTAACAAGCCCCAGTCAGAGAATTTGAACGGCTTTAGTACTTCGATTTTATCATGTCCGAAGGATGTCCTGGAATGATGGGGATATTCTATATGCATCTTGTTAATGTTGGTTATCAGGTGTTTACCATATGAATGATCTATATCTCTATGGAAGAGATGTATATTTATGAGAAATGGAAATGAAAATCTTGTGGTATATAAAAATGATGGAAATGAATATTGATGATAAACTAATGAACTCACCAACCTTTTGGTTGACACTTTTAAGCATGTTTATTCTCAGGTATGAAAGAAATCTTCCGCTGTGCATTTGCTCATTTTAAAGATATTACTTGGAGTCATTCATGGCGTATTTCAAAAGACGTTGCATTCGAGTCGTTGAGTTCATCAAGAATATTATTAAGTCATTTATAGTTGGATATATTATGAAATGGTATGCATGCCGTCAACTTTCGATGTGATGAAAGTTTATCTTTTAAAAACGAATGCAATGTTTGTAAAATGTATCATTTAGAGGTCAAATACATCGCAATGAAATCAACTATTGTGAATCGTTTATAATCGGTATGAACGGGTCCTTTCAGTTGGTATCAGAGACGTAGTCATAGTGAACCCGGTATTGCATTAGTGTGTCTAACTAGTAGTTGTTAGGATGCATTAATGAGTCTGGACTTCGGCCTAGTATTTGTTAGGATACATTATTAAGTCTGGACTTGAATGAAATGCCCCGTTCCTATTAATTATAAACGTTTCATATTAATTGGTTTCGTTGCGAGGTTTTGACCTCTATATGAGACGTTTTTCAAATCTTGCATTCGTTTTTAAAAACAACCATAACCTTTATTATTGAATAAGGGTCTTAATGACATAATTTAGATTGTCTATCAAAGACAATATTCTCAAATAAATAAGCTTTTACACAACCCATTACAACATGATCAAATATATTACAACAAACACTCCGAATGCAAGTTTAAACAATATAAACAATTATGCCAACTCCAAATCTTGACCTTGGATTGGCATACGACAGCGGAAGCATTTTTAATATTCACCTGAGAATAAACATGCTTAAAATGTCAACAAAAATGTTGGTGAGTGATAGGTTTAATTTCTAATTAATAATCATAATATTTAATAAGCCACAAGATTTCATTTAATTAAATGCGCAGGATCATTACAACTGCAAAAATCATTCATACGATGAGTCGACTGGTAACCGACCTTAACATAGAGCACTTAAGATATCTGGCATCATATATTCCACTATTCAAATGTATGACAAGAACCCTTCGAAGTACTAAAGCATTTACACTATTCGAAAATGGGGGTCGTTGGTGCCCGTAGATCTACCTTTAGGATTCGCGTCAATTAGTATTTTTCACTAATTCTTAGGTTATCAAGCATAATAATAAGTACAGATATCCGGTATAACAAAACAATCGTAGAATGTAGTTTCATGAACTTGTGCTTATTTTGTAAAACATTTATAAATTTTGCATGTATTCTCATCCCAAAATAATTTAGATAGTAAAAATGGGACTATAACTCACTTGTGATGATTTCTGAATAGATGGTGGTAAAACTTGGCCTTTGACAAATTCACGAACCTAATAATAATATTCTTGTGTCAAGATATATATATATATATATATATATATATATATATATATATATATATATATATATATATATATATATATATAATTAATATTCCATACTTATGATACTTGTGATAATTTTAATTGTCCATTGTTGGTAGTCCAATGTTCGTAGTCCAATAGTCTAATAGTCCAACAGTATAAATATATATATAAATATAAATGCGTATATTGTGTTAGAATTCACTAACACTATAATATATTGTCTTAATATAATAAGACACATAATATGTATATTGTCTGAAGCAATCCGCGACCCATTGTATACATATCTCAGGCTCGATCACAACTCAAAGTATATAATATTTTGGAATCCACTTCGACCCACAGCTAACTCGAAATTACTGCCAATGGTGTCTTATAGTTCGTTCCAATAATATATATAGAAGAAATCAAAATGATATGTCAAAACGCTGTATACGGATCCACGGTGATCAAGTCATATATATATATATATATATATATATATATATATATATATATATATATATATATATATATATATATATATATATATATATATATATATATATATATATATATATGGTGCCTTACGATCTTTATTAAGACTATAATATATTATCGTAGAACTTAATCACGACTATTATAAATTATATTTCCATAAGTTCGGGAACAAAACATGTATAAATACATGTAGGATACAAGGTAAGTTAATTAGGATAAGGTTAGCATCAATTTTTATGAATCATGTCCGTAGCTAAAAATTAAGAAAAATATCTAATTTTGTTTTTCCCATAATTTCTTTGTTACAAATCCGTTTTGAGTGATTCGAGTTGCCATGATTTCGTATTGAACTCAAAATTATTAATCTTAATAGAAAAAGAATAGGTTTATAGTCAAAAATAAAGCTTAGGTGTCAAATAAGAGAAGATAGTCATATCCGTCGTAAGAACGACATCTTGATGACCCTTTTGAAAAACATACTTCCACTTAGAGTTTAACCATGGATTTTGGATATATTTCATATCCATATAAAATAAGATTTTTCACCATAGGAAATCTTTTATTTCAAAGCTTAAGATAGGTTTTTAAAATTAAACCCAAAACAGCCCCCGTTCGACTAAGACGGCGTATATTCGATTTTAAGGTGTTCTTCGTGTTTACAAGTTTTATATCCCTATGTTACTTGACATATAATCATAATACATGTGTTGAAGTATTTTAAAAGTCAAGTTAGAAGGATTAAGTTTATTTGCAAACAAGTTTAGAAATAATCTAAACTATGTTCTTGTTGTTATTAATTATAACTTAAAATAAGATAGCTATATGAATATGAATCGAACGAGATTTTGAACAAAGCTATTACCTCAACTTACTAGGGTAAAGCTACTGGAAAAGATAGTAAATAATATTTAGCTCAAAGGTAGATTTGATGGCTTGAAATTCTTGAAGTAGAATCATGGAATCAACAAAAGTTTCAAGTAAATCCGGTATTTTAATGGTATTTTAATAAATTTAGGTTGGTTTTAAAGGTACCTCAACTTACTATTGTATATATGGTATTTTAATGAATTTAGGTTGGTTTCAAACATATATAGGCAACTAGTCCTATCCGTGTAGTTTAGTTTGTTGGTAAATCCGGTTCGTTCCACAGGGAGACAGTGTTCAAATTATTTTTTTAATAGTCTTTGAGGTTAAACTTATTTAAAGGGGGTTTTGGATTAGGATTTTATAATACTATATAATAATAATAAAATATAACTTAATCCTAATTTAATTGAACTACTTATTAATTTATACGAATACATTATTAATAATTATTAACTTAAAAGTGAATTAATTGAAATTATACTAATAAGTTTATTACTAAATGATAATTAATAAAATAATAACTTTTAATAAAACTAATTGATTAGAATTTTGTTTTGAGCAATTATAATATAAATTTATTTAAATTAACTAAATAACATATTTTAATTAAATTAATATAAATTAATAGGAATTATAATAATTAACTAATTATAAACTAATTACTAATTATAAATTATTATCTTAAATACTAGTTATAAATTAATAACTTAAATATAATAATAAAATATTTAAAACCCTATATTTTAACCTAATTGCTACAGTACTCGTATTAATACTTATGCGTTTCGCGTAATGATATACGCGTTCCGCGTATGTTTTAAAACGTACGCGTATCGTATAGAATTATACACGATCCACGTATGTTATAGTCCAGGTGACAAACAGTGCTGGTACAGATTTGAATATTTTGATGTAATTTTTATATTTTAATGTGTAATAATAATAATAATAATACGTAAATAATAATAATAATAATTTTACAATAAATAAATGGGAATGGTTACTTAAATGTGTCACCTCTAGATCCATGGATTGTTTTAAGTTTAAGCTCGTATTAAAATGTTTAGTATAAAACTTATATTTTCCTTTCGAATAAATATAAGGTTTTAACTAACTAAATTAAATCTAATTTTCATTGGATTATATTTAGATAGTTAATAGTCCTTAAGTATTTAAATTGAGACCCAACCCAGTTTTGACCTTCGCCAAAACCCAAATCATAACGGTTTCCCTTTTTACAATTTCACTATTATATGACTCGTGATATTACCCAAACCACCGAACTTTATTTCTAATTTAGTGTTAGTAAATTATTCATAAATTCGTCTAGATCACTTTTAATGTTGAAGCTTAATTTATATAGATAAAAATAACTTTCGTTATTTTAATCTAACAAATTGAGTGACAGGGGTTAAATATCCAAATACATAATAATGGTTCTTTTAATTAGGCTCAATGTTAAAAATACTACAGTTACATTTTAATTTTTTTAAATGATAACAATCCATTTCACTAGGGGCTCTACATCTAAGCAAACACCAGGGAAATTTGGCTACTCATTATACTAGGGTAAACATGAAAATATAAATATACAAACATAATAATAACGATAAAAATTGATAACGATAATTTTAATGGGATATACTTACGAATATCTTCACTCTCATTTACTTTAAACGGTAGAAAATTATAATAACAACACCCCTTTAGCGCGTACAATAATACCCTTAATCACGAACAATACACCCTCAAAACTGGAACTATCCAAAATATTGAATCTTGAAACTGAAATTAATATTGGTACTTGAAAATAAAATACAGTAGCTAAAAAATGATGTAAATGTTGTTGTATATATTTTTGGAGCTGTATAAAATGTGTTCTCTATCTCTCCTTGTGTCCCTTATGGTGATAATAGTACTCCGTATTATAAGAGTTGAGATTTAAGTAGTAGGTCAAAAGGACTACCATTCATCTGTAAAGCCTGAAAAAGTAATACTAATATACTCAAAAGCAACCGTCCCATGTTCATTTCAGATCTGAAGCTGGATAGGAGATTACGCGTTTTGCGTAGACATCCACACGATTCTCGTAGGAACAAATTACTACGCGTTTCGCGTAGGTAAGTACGCGATACGCGTGAGAGTATTCGACAGTTTTCTAATTTTTATTTTTCGTTTGTTCTTTGTTGATCCCGTGTTGACGTATATCGACTTGGAACTTTTCAATTTGAGCTCTTTCTCTTCGATCATCTTGGACTTGCATTCGAGTAACGTTATCTTTGATATATATTTGGTTTAAATTCGTCGTTTATTATCATTTCTTCAAACTTCAAGCTAACGTTTACTTTTGTCGTTTTTCTCGTGAATTATGCATTTGAATGTCTTCGTTTCGGTAAAAGCTGATGAAATATAAATGATATTGCGTCAAAATATATGTATGTTTAAAGCAATATCAAAATACCCCACACTTGAACATTGCTTGTCCTCAAGCAATTACATCTTTTAAATAGAATCGGAACATTACATATTTTTCCATATCGAACATTAAATCACACAACACACGCTACACGAAATGAAACACACGCTATATGGAATAAGTTGGAAACACTACACAATATTTATTGGATCACACGCACACCACACGAAATGAAATTCTGATAACAGAAACAAAGTAGAAACTCGTGATTAAGATTTAAAAATTTGGATCCTTAGGGAAGATTGGACCTTGTGAAAACGTTTTATGATTTTATAAAATGGCATGCTAGTTTTTACACTAGACACGTTTTCCAGTTTTAACCTCAAATTCCGGTCGAGGGTATCTGAAAACCGAAGTCTCAGTCAGCGATTAGCAAGCTATCCGCCCCCATAATTGAAGTATCATGGAACTTGAAACCGAATGTTATAAAAATGGTTTTACACAATATAATTCATAAAATAGCATAAGTTTTAGAGTAAAATTATATCGTGTCCAAATATCATCGGCGAACCATGAGTTTGCACACCTCAATTTGTTATGGCATATGTTTGTTGACCGCGGTCAAACATAGATGCAGTTGATCTTTACGGAGATCATCCATCTGGGGATTAGATTCATTAGTCTTAAAAGTTAATTTGCAATGTGCCCCCCATTGTACGAGACAGATCCATCTCATGGTTAGGATAAGTCTGACCACCAAAAACCCTGTTTGATGCTGAGGTGAGGTGGATTTCCATCCGATGACAGAGATGACTTTTCAAGATTTTTCGTCAACTTACAGCTGTTCTGGACTACATCTTCTAACATAAGTTAGCAAGTGTGTCATTTTGGAAGACTTTACTTCCTTAATGAGATTTTCAGGTTTATACATTCCAAAGCAATGATATCTGCAGTAAACTTCGTAGAAACATGTCATAAATGGTTCTAAACATATGGGTTTATAAATTCCTTTATACTTGGTTTTCTTTTATATATTTTAATCAAATAAACTTATGTATTTTTAATGTATGGAGACAATAATTTCGATTTTTGACACCTAATCTTTAATTGCTCGATATTACCTTAAAAATTGATTAGTTATATTTGTTTAAAAATTGTAAAAATTTTCATAAAAACCACTAAATTATAAGTTCTCGAGAATTTATATACTCCCACCCCACACTTAAGATTATGTAATGCCCTCATTACATAAAATCAGATTAAATGTATAAATTTGAGAAGACAAAAAGTGTAAAGTGTTTAGAACTTCCTTTGTTAAGCAATTGGAGATTGTAAAATGCTTATTCTATGAACATATCCAATCCTTTTTATCACAATAATGCTTTTGTGTTTCGCTATGTCGAATCTCATCATCATAAGTACCTGTCAACAAATATGTCAAACACAAACGAGATGGGGTTGTACTTTAGTAGTACCAAAATTTTACCCCACACTAAAAGTTTTTATAAATATAAAATATATAAAAGTAAATTAACACACCATATAAAAAAATCATTTTATACAAACAAATACAAATAAATAGTTCTAAAACTAAAAAGAAACTAGAAAAATGACCACGCAGGGCCTCCCTGTTCTTCCTGTTCCCGCTGTTGTTGCTGCCGTTGTTCATTTAGGCATTGTTCCTCGTAAAAATGCCTATAGGCTTCCTGAATTGCGGCTAAGGCAGCGTTGGGGTCATAATGTGGAGGTAGAGGGTCATCGTGTGCTTGCCAGTAGGGGTATGATGGAAAGGCTGAGGGTGTGTAAGCCTGTGGGTTAGCTGCGTATAAATATGCCTGATGATGTGCCCACTCTAACTGCGCACCCTGGCCCCTCTGATCGTAGCGGATGTTTTCTAGAATATTACCCTAATCTAATTGGGTTGCCCTTACATCCCCTAACTGTCGAGACAAACTAGTGTATTGGTCTTCTGATCTCCGTCCCCATGTTTCATATGAGTTTCTTATGTCTAAACTCAATGAATTTAAATGAATTTTGTAGCATATTGAAATCAGACATATCTGCATTAGACGAACTAGCCTGATCTGGCTGTCTGCGTCTCCTCCTAGTTTCCCTCGCAGGTTCCTCATCCTCCTCCATAGGAGCGGGAGCAACAACTTCCTGTCGTCTTAAACTAATTACCCCGCCCCTCACGTGTATAGCCTTTGCCGTTCTATATACATCCAATCCTAAGGTTTTAACAGCTTGATCTACTGGTTGGATTGGAGGTTCTGATTCACTTGGGTCGAGTTCGAACCAGTTTCCTAGACACGTGATGTAGTGACCCCCCGACATGTCACTTGTTCCTCTAGCCCCTTTACCAACATGGGCCAAAAAGTAAGCAACTCCATAGGGTATACTAACAAATGTATCCCTATCTCTGATCACATCTAAGTACCAAAGGTCAAAATAATTAATTTTATCTGTATTAGTAAATGACCTTTGGTTTATTGTGTTCGCTATAAACTTATGAATTATTCTAAAGCGAACATCAGTGATCTTTAGGTATGATTCTTGGCCTGGCTCATATGTATTTCTATTAGTGAAAGAATGTCAGACTCTCGAAGAATCATAATTTCCTGTATATCTAGCCCCTGTAAAAATATACTCCCTAAAACCGGGAGCCAACATCTCCTCAACGGTGTAAATCCCGAATGCGTCAGTCAAGTTACTTAGGGACATACTTCTATCTACCCCACCCAGTCGAAATTGTAGAAAATTACGGTCATTGATAGTTTCTGGGTGTAAACTCATTCTAACGGTAGAATAGAACTCTAAACACCATTCTCTATATACAGGGCTATTTAAACTAAACAATCTCTCAAAATCATTAAAACCCAAAGTCATTCCAAATTCGTTTGTAAAACTTTGGTTTAAAATTCCCCTTATTTGTTCATCTAGGTTGACTCGGAGTCCTAAAGGAGCCCAATCTACTACGTATACTGGAGAGATGTTTCTATTGACCAGAGAAAGTAAGTCCTTAACCTTTTGTAATCGGTTAGGTAAATCATAAGGAAATCTCAGGTTCGGGTGCAGATTCTGAAGTTGTTGTTCCATTTTCGGTGTTACTTGTTCTTCCCCTTACTATTGGTTAACAGCTCTCATTCTAAATAATCCCTGCATAACATTTTAAAACAAGAGAATCGTCCCAATTGGGTATGTTAATGTTAGCAAAGAATTCATTCTTGACATACAAGCTTGTTTCAACACCATGGGAATCAATAATTCAACAACAGTTTACTTCTAAAAATTAAAACAAACAACAATAAAACAAAATTTTAAAATCATAAATCAAGTTTCAATCAACAAGGTTTAATTCACAAGTGGAAACACGCAATGAGCTAAGCATATATAATCCAATTCAATTACATTGTGTATAATCCAGCTCCTAATCATCATTACAATCCATACTTGATTCATGACAATTACAAAAAATTATGAAATTTAGACGAAAATTAAAATCACAAAATCAATCAATCAAACTTATATCCAATGGTTCTACTACTATCAAAACATCTAAAAACATCTAATTAGACCCAAAATAACATAATTCAATAGCAATTCCTCAATTTCCCCAATTTACATAAACCCTAACTTTTCAATAATCAATTAAAAATTAAATTTTCATGCTAATCGGGTTTAATAACATACTAACAACATAGCCATAGCAATAATCAAGCAAAATTTAACAATAACAAGCTCCAAATTCGGATTAAAGCTAAACAAATAATTAATGAAAAACTTGAAGAACAAGGGGTAAATTGGGTTTAGGACCCTTACCAATCTTGGCATGCTGAAAGATGGATGAATTGGAGGAGATTGATAGTGTTAATTTAGTGTTTGGGTGTGATTTTTGGGGTTTTTGCTCCTTCCTCTCGTCCACAGCAACAAAAAAAAAATAAAAAAAAAATGTGAAGAGGTAGCTGCTAGTCGATCTGATATGTTTATAATTTTGACCTTACGCGTTTCGCGTAGGAGTACACGTTTCGCGTAGTTTTTAATTCTACGAGTTTCGTGTGGAAAGCCACACGTTTCGCGTAAGCTTTAGGACCCCCCCTTTTTTTTCAACTTTATAAGTACTTAAATTTCCAAAATATCAATTTTAAATTTATATTTGTTGTAACGGAAATTTCGGTTGGTATACCTAGTTTTTATCCGTTTATAAATTTTAATTTCAATTTATAAAATTTAATACTTTAAAAGTTAAAGTTTTTAATATTTTTCAAAAACAACTTAAAAACACTCTATTTTTTAAAATATTTAAATTAAAAGAAAATTAATATTTTAAAATTACAAACAAGTACATGAAAAATAAAAATTAAATGAATTTAAAATACACTCTATTTTTAAATTTTAATATATACTTTCAAACCAACTAATTTTTAAACTTAAAACTTTGTTTCCAATCAACTAGGTAGAGACAATCTCGGTTGTTACACCTATCATTACCCACGACAAAAGTTTACAAGTTATATAACTTTACGGTTATTGATAAAAAAGTATATTTTTAGTAGTTTTAAATTTCCTTCTGTTTTTTTTTTTTTTTGTGGTTTACCATTTAAAAGATATATTATGAATCCAACAATAAATTTCGTGCAATTTGAAAAACGACAATTCAGTTATTACACTTAGCATTATCGTTTTCAATGAAAACAGGTTAAACTCGAGGTTTATCAATTTTAAATGGTAGACCTTTTTTTATAAAAACACAACAAACAAATACCAACTAAAACACACAAAAACATAAATACACAAAAATGTACAAAATTACAAAAATTCACAAACACACAATTTGCGATAAAAAGAATTAGATTGTGAAACCGCGTTGACTCGCCTCGTAGTGGAGTCGCATCATTTCGCCCCCCATGGCTTTGTAGGCGTAACCTCGTTGGTTTAAGAGGTTTTCCTTTGAACATTTAAAAGGCCCTTCTCGGCATAAGGTTACGTACTCGTAATTAGAGTCCGTCTGGTTCTTTGGGCAATTTCCGTAATGAGCTGGTTTTCCACATTTTACACATTTGCCCAAATGACGCGTTCGACGTTTCTTAGCTGATTTTGATTTTCCTTTGGCATAATTTTTCTCGTTAAGTTTTTGCCTTATTTCTTTACTCGCCTGATCGCATTTATTCTTTATATCTAATACCACGTCCCTCGGTAAAATTTTATCGCACATCAAAAGGAAATGGTTGTAGACATATTAATTGCGCATTTTGAAAATATACAATAAATAAAAATGAAAAGAAAAAAAAATAAAAAGGTAGAATGGAGGGAGAAGACTAGTTCTTTAGTGTCTGCTAGGGAAAGACCAAACAAACCCCACTCTTAAAGATGAAAATAAAGTTCGAGAATGGAGTTGAAAAACCTTAAAGTTACCCTGAATTTACTTGTTCTTAGTGTAGAAGGTGATCTCGTCTCTTTCCGTAGTATTGATTCCTTCAAAGTATAATTTGAGTCGATGACCGTTCACTTTGAAAGTTCCACTGTCTTTGCTATATAATTCTGCATATCCAGATGGAAAAACTTGTTTTATTATATATGGCCCAGTCCATTGGGATCTAAGTTTCCCAGGTGAAAACTTAAAACGTGATTGGAATACTAATACTTTATCTCCTTGTTCAAATTCTTTCTTTTCTTTTAACCGTGCATCGTGCCATCTTTTAGTTTTCTCCTTGTATGTTTTAGAGTTTTCATACGCTTGTAGCCTTAATTCATCTAATTCATTCAGTTGCAAGAATCGGTGTTCTCCGGCTTCCACAAGGTCGGTATTACATTCTCTCAGAGCCCAGTATGCCTTGTGTTCAACTTCGACAGGTAGATGACACGCCTTACCGTAAATTAATCGGAAAGGTGTAGTACTGATGGGAGTTTTGAATGCAGTTCTAAAAGCCCAAAGCACATCATCTAGCTTTCGATGCCAGATTTTTGGATTATTTTTAACCGTTCTTTCTAAAATTCGTTTAAGACCTCTGTTTGTGTTTTCAACTTTGCCACTCGTTTGAGGGTGGTAAGAAGTTGAAAAATGATGATTAACTCCGTACTTTTTAAGCACTTTCTCGAGTAATTGATTTGTAAAATGAGTTCCACGATCACTGATTAATACTTTTGGAATCCCAAAACGTGAGAAAAGATTTTGAAGAAAGTTGACAAAAACTCGAGCATCGTTAGTGGGTAGGGCTTTTGCTTCAGCCCATTTAGAAACGTAATCGACTGCCACGAGAATGTATTTGCATTTGTTAGAAGCGGGGAATGGACCCATGAAGTCAATACCCGAAATGTCTAATACTTCGCATACTAGGATGCTTTGTTGTGGCATTTCGTCTCTCTTGGAGATATTTCCAGATATTTGACAAGCATCACCAGTTTTTACCATATTGTATGCATCTTTAAAAATTGTAGGCCAGTAAAAACCTGAGTCAAAAACCTTTTTGGCTGCTTGGTCCGAAATGTCCACCAGCTGGTCCTTCATGACAGTGCTCTAGAATTTGTTGCGCTTCTTTGCCGTATACACATCGACGAATAACTTGGTCAGCCCCTATATGAAAGAGGTTAGGGCTTTCCCAGAAGTAAAACTTCAGATCAGCAAAGAATTTTTTCTTTTGCTGATAAGTTTGATTTTTAACGAGAATTCCCGCGGCTAGATAATTAGCATAGCCCGCAAACCATGGAATTTCTTCTTCCGTTTCAATTCTCATAAGGAACTCGTCCGGAAAAGTATCGTGAATAACAGATTCGTTGATTGTTTCTAAGTTAGGATTTTCAAGACGGGATAAGTGATCCGCTGCGAGATTTTCAGCACCTTTTTTATCCTTAATTTCAATGTCGAATTCTTGTAGGAGAAGAATCCAACGAATTAGTCTAGGTTTAGCATCTTGCTTTTTGAATAAGTACTTTAGGGCTGAATGATCAGTATAAACAACTGTTTTAGATAACACTAAGTAAGATCTAAACTTATCGAAAGAAAAAACTACTGCAAGAAGCTCCTTCTCAGTAGTTGTGTAATTCAACTGAGCTCCTGTAAGTGTTTTACTTGCATAGTAGATTGGTTGAAATTTGTTATCTTGACGTTGACCTAAAACAGCTCCCATCGCGAAATCACTAGCATCACACATTAGTTCGAAAGGTTTGGACCAGTCGGGTGATACCATAATGGGTGCATTCGTTAGTTTATTTTTTAGAATGGAGAAAGCTTGTAAGAATTCATCATTGAAGTCGAATGTACTGTCTTTCTCGAGAAGTTTAGTCATGGGTCGAGCGATTTTGGAAAAATCCTTTATGAATCGTCGATAGAATCCTGCATGACCTAAGAAACTTCGAATTCCTTTAACGTTAGTTGGAGGAGGAAGCTTTGAGATTACATCGATCTTAGATTTGTCTACTTCCATTCCATCTCGAGAAATCTTGTGTCCTAAAACAATGCCTTCCTTCACCATGAAGTGGCATTTTTCCCAATTTAAAACAAGATTTGATTCCTCACAAAGAATTAACATTCGCTCAAGGTTTGAAAGGCATGAATCGAAGGAGTCTCCAAAAACAGAGAAATCATCCATAAAGACTTCCATACTTCCTTCTATCATGTCATGAAATATTGCCATCATACACCTTTAAAAGGTGTCTGGCGCGTTGCATAATCCGAACGGTATTCGTCGGTATGCGAATGTACCAAATGGACAAGTAAAAGTTGTCTTGTCTTGGTCTTTTGGATCAATGGGAATTTGAAAATAACCGGAGAATCCATCAAGGAAACAATAGTACTCTTTTCCCGCTAAACTTTCTAGCATTTGGTCAATATAAGGGAGTGGGAAATGATCTTTCCTTGTGGCGTCGTTTAAACAACGGTAGTCTATACAGACTCTCCAACCAGTGGCTGTTCTTGTAGGAACAGGTTCATTATCATCATTAAGAACAACAGTTGTACCTCCTTTCTAAGGTACCACTTGAACAGGACTAACCCATGGGCTATCGGATATAGGGTATATTAACACGGCATCAAGTAACTTGATAATCTCCTTTTTGACAACTTCTTTCATGTTAGGGTTTAACCTTCGTTGTCTTTGTACCACGGGTTTAAAATCTTCTTCCATTAGAATCTTATGAGTACAATAAGCAGGGTTAATCCCTGGAATATCAGTTATTTTCCAAGCAATTGCTTTCTTATGAGTTTTTAGAACGGACATTAACCTACTCTTTTCGTCATTGGAAAGTTTTGATGAAATTATAACAGGTAATTGTGATGTACCTTGGAGATAAGCATACTTCAAATGTTCCGGGAGTTCTTTAAGCTCCAAGGTTGGTATTTCTTCCAAGGAAGATTTTATTCCGAACCTGTTACCATCGGTAATTTCTTCAAAGGGTTCATCTTCCTTGGGAATTTCTTCCTCACAGCAATCTTCATCGATGACTACTTTCAACAATTCGTCAAGTTCAAGTTCTACATCGAATTCATCACCTTCACTAATTGGGGTGAAGTTCGAGGTGTCTATATTTAGTAATTCTTGCAATTCTTTTTCAACACAACAATCAACAATGTCTAACTTATAACATTCGTCATCGGAGGAGATAGGTTGTTTCATAGCTTTGTCTATGTTTAAGGTAACTCTATCTTCCCCTACACCTAGACTAAGCTTTTTATCTTTAACACACACAATCGCGTTAGCGGTATTTAGAAATGGTCGCCCTAGAATTAGGGGAACCTTGCTATCTTCTTCCATTTCAAGGACAACGAAGTCGGCAGGAAAGATTAAATGATTGACTTTAACTGGTAGATTTTCGGCAATACCAATAGGATAGTTAAACGTTCTATCTGCTAGGTGTATACACATCCTAGTTGGTTTTAGATCACCTAGGTTTAGTTTTAAGTATAAGGAGTGTGACATAAGATTGATACTTTTGCCTAAGTCAGCTAATGCATCGTACATTACTGAATCTCCCATCAGACAAGGAATAATGAAACTACCAAGATCTCCGAGTTTCGGTGGCATCTTTTGCTTTTGCAAAATTGCTGAGCATTCCTCATTGAGGAATGTGGTTGAAACCTCTTCATATTTACCTTTGTCGGCTATGAGATCCTTGATAAACCTTCCATAATTTGGCATACCCCTAAGAACTTCCGCGAGTGGCATGTTAATGCTAATTTGCTTGATCATATCTGAAAATTTTTGATATTGGCTCGCGAGTTTGTCCTTTTTTAATGCCTTCGGGTATGGAATAGGTGCCTTGTGCACCTTTATAGGTGTTTCTTCAATTTTCTTTGATATGACCTTTGGTGGATCATCTTTTTCTTGTTCTTTCTCAACATGTTCATCTATATCAACAGGTTCTTGTAAACTAAAAGAAGATAAAGGAACTTCTGAGGTCTTACTAGTTTCTGGGTTAACAGTTAAACCACTTCTAGTAGTTATAACATTTACATGCTCATTTCTTGTTTGATTGTTGTTGGGATTCACTTGAGTATTTGAGGGGAGAGCGCCTGTTGGCCTCTCTGATAGTAATTGTGAGATTCTTCCAACATCTCTTTCTAAATTCTGAATCGTAGCTTGTTAATTTCGAATTTGTTGAGTTTGAATTTCCACAGTTTGCTCGTGCTTAACCATAAAATCTCTTAAGAGATCTTCTAAACCGGATTTCTTCTCGGGTTGTGGTTGTGTAAGTGGTTGTGGTTGATTGTGTTGGAAATTATTTTGATAAATTCATTGAGGTTGATTTCGATTGTTTAGGTTATTATAACCTGGTGGTGGATTTCTTTGATTTTGATTTTGATTTTGGAAATTTTGGTTATTTTGGTAAACCGGATTTCCTCCTTGATAGTTATTATTATTTAAACCTGAAGGTCCTCCTATTTTATAGTTGTTAATTGGAGGATATTTTCGGTTATTTGCTTCTATCGCTGGAAAATTATTGAAATTCATTTCACCTTTTCGCAAGTAACCTAGGAAATTTGCTTGCTCTTCCATCGTTGTTTTATTACAATCTCTAGTAAGATGGGGGCCTTGGAACATTTCACATCCTACCCTGATAGCATGCATTTCCTTGGTTACTTTCTCAATTTGTCTTGCTTGATTTGCCATTTGAACTTTTAAAGAAGCAATTTCATCATTGCTTTCGATATTAGCAACGGTTGATGATCTAGAGAATTCTATCTCTTGATGCCAATTATGGGAATGTGCTGCTATATCGGCAATGATTGTGTGAGTGTCTTCTGGTGTTTTCTTCATTATCGAACCTCCAGCTGCAACATCGATATCTTTTCTAGTAGCAACATTTACTCTTTTATAGAATATTTGGACTTTTTGGAATGTATTCAACCCGTGTTGAGGACATACCCTAAGCATTTTGTTGAATCGGGTCCAAGCTTCATTTAAACTTTTGCTTGAAGTGATTTATATCACTTTGCAATTATGCTGCTTTTGAAGCAGGGAAGAACTCTGATAAGAATTTGTCCATCATGTCATTCCAGTTTTCGATATAATCTTCTGGTAATGAGTCTAGCCAATCTCTTGCATCATCCTTTAGGGACCATGGAAAGATTTTTAAACATGCGACTTCATCAGAGACATCCTTAATTTTGAATAGCTTGCAAATGCTTACAAACTTACGAAGATGCTCGTTAGCATCCTCATTTGGAGCTCCACTGAATTGGCATGTATTAGTCACCATGTGAAGGAATTGACCTTTTATTTCAAAGCCGTCAGTCATCGTAGGTTGGATAATTGCATGGCCTTGACCTGTTCTTGTCGCCTTCATTAATGCTTCCATCGTTTGATTTGTAACAGCCATCTCTTCTTCTTCCTTAATAACTGGCTCTAGGATTGGTTGAATATCTGGTTCAGAGTAAAAATCCAATGAAAGAGATTCTAAATCCTCGGCGAGAGACTCTACTTCTTGAGCTCTTAAACGTTCGTGAAATTCTCTTTCAGGTTCAGGATATGGAGGAGTTAATTCAGTGTTTGAGGAACTTAAATTCATGCATTAATTTCTATTATGAAATCATAACACTAAAAGCTTTTCTAGGAATGAATTCCTACAAAAGGATCGAATTACCTAAAGTCTATTAAAATCTTTTAAACAAAACCGCTCCCCGGCAGCGGCGCCAAAAAGTTGATGTGTTGAAACATTACCTTTATTTATGAACGGATTTGAGTTGTTTTGTTACACGAATTGATTTATTGTATATATGGTATTTTAATGAATTTAGGTTGGTTTCAAACATATATAGGCAACTAGTCCTATCCGTGTAGTTTAGTTTGTTGGTAAATCACGTTCGTTCCACAGGGAGACAGTGTTTAAATTATTTTTTTAATAGTCTTTGAGGTTAAACTTATTTAAAGGGGGTTTTGGATTAGGATTTTATAATACTACATAATAATAATAAAATATAACTTAATCCTAATTTAATTGAACTACTTATTAATTTATACGAATACATTATTAATAATTATTAACTTAAAAGTGAATTAATTGAAATTATACTAATAAGTTTATTACTAAATGATAATTAATAAAATAATAACTTTTAATAAAACTAATTGATTAAAATTTTGTTTTGAGCAATTATAATATAAATTTATTTAAATTAACTAAATAACATATTTTAATTAAATTAATATAAATTAATAGGATATATAATAATTAACTAATTATAAACTAATTACTAATTATAAATTATTATCTTAAATACTAGTTATAAATTAATAACTTAAATATAATAATAAAATATTTAAAACCCTAGATTTTAACCTAATTGCTACAGTACTCGTATTAATACTTACGCGTTTCGCGTAATGATATACGCGTTCCGCGTATGTTTTAAAACGTACGCGTATCGTATAGAATTATACACGATCCGCGTGTGTTATAGTCCAGGTGACAAATAGTGCTGGTACAGATTTGAATATTTTGATGTAATTTTTATATTTTAGTGTGTAATAATAATAATAATACGTAAATAATAATAATAATAATAATAATAATTTTACAATATATAAATGGGAGTGGTTACTTAAATGTGTCACCTCTAGATCCATGGATTATTTTAAGTTTAAGCTCGTATTAAAATGTTTAGTATAAAACTTATATTTTCCTTTCGAATAAATATAAAGTTTTAACTAACTAAATTAAATCTAATTTTCATTGGATTATATTTAGATAGTTACTAGTCCTTAAGTATTTAAATTGAGACCCAACCCAGTTTTGACCTTCGCCAAAACCCAAATCATAACGGTTTCCCTTTTTACAATTTCACTATTATATGACTCGTGATATTACCCAAACCACAGAACTTTATTTCTAATTTATTGTTAGTAAATTATTCATAAATTCGTCTAGATCACTTTTAATGTTGAAGCTTAATTTATATAGATAAAAATAACTTTCGTTATTTTAATCTAACAAATTGAGTGACAGGGGTTAAATATCCAAATACATAATAATGGTTCTTTTAATTAGGCTCAATGTTAAAATTACTACAGTTACATTTTAATTTTTACAAATGATAACAATCAATTTCACTAGGAGCTCTACATCTAAGCAAACACTAGGGAAATTTAGCTACTCATTATACTAGGGTAAACATGAAAATATAAATATACAAACATAATAATAACGATAAAAATTGATAACGATAATTTTAATAGGATATACTTACGAAAATCTTCACTCTCATTTACTTTAAACGGTAGAATATTATAATAACAACACCCCTTTAGCGCGTACAATAATACCCTTAATCACTAACAATACACCCTCAAAACTGGAACTTTCCTAAAAATTGAATCTTGAAACTGAAATTAATATTGGTACTTGAAAATAAAATACAGTAGCTAAAAAATGATGTAAATGTTGTTGTATATATTTTTGGAGTTGTATCAAATGTGTTCTCTATCTCTCCTTGTGTCCCTTCTGGTGATAATAGTACTCCGTATTATAAGAGTTGAGATTTAAGTAGCAGGTCAAAAGGACTACCATTCATCTGTAAAGCCTGAAAAAGTAATACTAATATACTCAAAAGCAACCGTCCCATGTTCATTTCAGATCTGAATCTGGACAGGAGATTACGCGTTTCGCGTAGACATCCATACGATTCTCGTAGGAACAAATTACTATGCATTTCGCGTAGGTAAGTACGCGATACGCGTAAGAGTATTCGACAGTTTTCTAGTTTTTATTTTTCGTTTGTTCTTTGTTGATCCCGTGTTGACGTATATCGACTTGGAACTTTTCAATTTGAGCTCTTTCTCTTCGATTATCTTGGACTTGCATTCGAGTAACTTTATCTTTGATATATATTTGGTTTAAATTCGTCGTTTATTATCATTTCTTCAAACTTCAAGCTCGCGTTTACTTTTGTCGTTTTTCTCGTGAATTATGCATTTGAATGTCTTCGTTTCGGTAGAAGCTGATGAAATATAAATGATATTGCGTCGAAATATATGTATGTTTAAAGCAATATCATTAAATAACTCTTTCATTCTGCTTAACTTTTGAACATATCAAGAAAATATATTCTTGATAGTTCCATTCTAAGTGATTCTGGTAAATTGACAAATCAAATCGTGCTATTACGTTCTTTCTTGTTTAGAACATGAAGTTCATTCGAAACTCCATACTTACGAAATCTGGACCATTACTCGCCTTACTAGAGGTCGAGAAGAGAATAAAAAGGCAAAGAGCTCCAAAAAATAAGAGAAAATATAAAGCCCAATAACAACACGGAGGTTACAAACCGTGGATATTAATACGAATATCAATATAAAGACACGGTAGAATTAAGAATAGTTTCACCCCAAAGTAATAGAAGAAGTAAACAGATTTTTCTGGTGAAAGATTGAAAAGAAGGATGACAGAAATGATAATTAGGAAAATATCAAGGATTAGAACGGGATTAAGCATTTTCACAATCTTTTGGATTTATGAACTGAGAAAGAAAGTATAGGAATGGTGAGAATAATGGAACGGAAAAGTTTAATTTATAATGGAAATATCAGACAGAGTAATTGAGGCTGATCACCGTATTTAATTATAGAGATCTTAATTTCCTTACTCGCCGAAGAATCAAATCTTTTAGATTTCGTAGATTTTTTTTAAATCCCTTGAATTCCGGAAATCAGCCATGACTACGTCATCGGTTAAGACGAACCTGCATTATTTCATATCACTCTTTTGTGATAGCTTCACTCGTACTCTTCACATAAAAGAATTATTTTATCCATATTACTCACTGATGATAAAACTATAATTTTAGCTCGTATGCGTCATAAAAACATATTTATTGTCCGCCATGACCATCCCAATCAAATTTCGGGACGAAATTTCTTTAACGGCTAGGTACTGTGATGACCCGGAAATTTCTAATCAAATTTAAACATAATCTTTATATGAATTCGACACGATAAGCAAAGTTGTAAAGTGAGTCTCAAGATTTTTTAAGCTGTTTACATGGATTCAATAGACCTTTGACTATTACCGACGATTCACGAACAATTGTTTTAAATAAATGTGTATATACATACATATAAATATAAGTATATGTGTATATAGAATAGTAAGAAATAATAAAATAACAATTAATCAGTAGAATTAAATATGTAAAATAAGATATAAAATAATTAAAATAAATCTATACATATATATGACTTCAACACATAATTGACATTATATGTAATTTGTAATAAATATAAAATATATAAGTATTAACAATTCAAATATGATATAACTATTACATAATATTAAAGATTAATGTATAAAATGTAATCACAAGTTAAAATATAATTTTGTTATTACTTTCATTATTATTATTATTAATGTTAATATTAATATTAATATTTGTATTTCTAATATGAAATTTGAAATGTATAAGTTATTATATTATTATTATTAATATTATTATTATAATTAATAAATATTAATATTATTATAACTATTATTATTATTAATATCATCATATTATTATCATTATTTCTAAATTTATTATCATTAGTAAACTTATCATTTTTATTATCATTATTGTTACTATCATATTATTAGTATTATCTTTATCAAAATTATTATTATTATTATAAATATCATTATTATAATTAATGGTAAAATTATAATAAATATTATGACTATTATCTTTGTAATTATCGTATTATTATAAGTAATAAAAATTAATATTTTTATCATGAATAATAATATTATTATTATTATTATTATTTACATTATAAATATTATGAAAATAATTATTATTAATATTATTGTAACTAATATTATTATAAATAAAATTAGTATTATTATTATAATTATCATAAATAATATTGTTATTAATTACATTAAGATTAATATGACTTATTATTATTATTATTATTATTATTACCCTTATTATTATTATAAATATTAAAATTATTATTATTTGTATTTAGATTATTATTAATATAATTATAAATATTAATAATAATTATATGGTTCATACGTACGATTTCAGGACCCAATTCAGTTTCCAATCACTTTTGTCCTATTAAATTTGTCGACTTCAAATCATAAACCATTCCAAAATCTGTTGCACGTCGATATCTGCTTTATTTATTTTGTTGTTTTCTTTTTCTGCTATACTCTAGCTGTCGAACCATTTTCTGTATAAAACAAGTAATTATTCTGTGTTATTGACAACCTCATTCCACTTTACACTCTCCATATCAATTACAATCACCTTTAACAGCTATTCACTGATGAATTACACAGAAAACCCATAGCCACTATTCGACACTCTGTTCTTGAACTCAGATGAACAAAACTTCGAATTCGAAACAATTTTCAAAAAGTAATAATGAAATTGTGTTAGAAATCCTTTAATGAATCTTTCTGCAAAATTCCAACTTCCAATTCTTTTTATCGAGAACGAATTTTAGAGTCAAAGTTCAATTTGAAAAAGTCAAACGAAGTATTCATCCTAAAATTTGGATTCGTTTTAATGTTGTAAATCAAATTGATTATCCAGAACATTTATAGGCTTGATTTAAGATCTTTTTCATGAAGGAATCTAGGTCTAAAAACCTTAAAATTTCAAAATCTGATTTTTGAGTTCATCCTTAAATATTTCGAGAACCAGGAGGCCTGTTTTAATTTTTCTTGTTACCTGCTAAATTACAATCAAAATTTTAAATCATTTATGTAACAATTTCACATTTTAAAACAAACAATTTATAACTTTATTTGATTAATTGTAGCCCTGGTCAATTTAAGTTTTGTAATAATTTTTTTAAAAAAATTAACAACTGCTATTTCTGTTTGATTAAATTGTTCCTGTTAAATTCAAATCACCAACAATGATCATATTTTTTTTATTTTAATACCTAAACCCAATAACTAAATCCCAAGTATGATTATAAAGTGACCTGGTCGATTTCCAATTTTGAAGAAGGAGGGAATTAGGGATAATTAATAGTACGGGTTATAAACAAATGGTTTCGTAATTAATCAGAAAATGAGCAACAACTCAACTGGTTAGGGTGAGTGTCAGGTGTGCGAGAGGTCACGGGTTCGAGCCTGGCTCATGGTAATTTTTTTTATAAAGGCTATTGGAAGGTAGTTCTCCCTACAAAACTTTTATTATTATTATTATTATTGTTAATATTATTATTGTTATAATTATTATCATTATTATTATCATTATTTTCATTATTATTAGTATTAGTATTATAAATACCAGTATTATAAATTAACACTTATTATTATTATTAAAGAAAGTAAATTATTACTAATATTATGATTACCAATATTATTATCATTATAAAGTATTAACATTTAGTATTATTATTACATTATAACTAATATATATAGATATATTATAATTATAATTATTATCATGATTATATTTATTATTATTATCATAACTATCAGTAATGGAAAAATTGATATTTTTTACAAGTATTATTATTAATATCACTATACTTATTATTAATATAAATATTAATAGCATTATTACTTTAATTAGTAATATCAAGTATTATTATTAATATTATTTTTACCAAAATTAATATAACTTTTGTATCATTATAATTACTATTAGTAACAAACAAATAGTATATATATATATATATATAAAACATATTTAATACATATAACATAACGAAAAAATAAATATTTTCATATACAAAAAGAATATATGAGAAATATATATATTATTAATATAAAAATGATATAATTAATAAATTAAATATATATAAACTTATTCGATTACGGTTGTGTGTATTAATAGATATACAATTGATGTTGGTTCGTGAATCCGAGACCAACCTTGCATTGTTCAGTATCATCGTATGAATATTTTTACTACAAAATATCGTATTGTGAGTTTCATTTGCTTCCTTTTAAATGCTTTTTCAATATATATTTTTGGGACTGAGAATACATGCGCTGCTTTTATAAATGTTTGACGAAATAGACACAAGTAATCGAAACTACATTCTATGTTGGATTATCAAACCGAATATGCCCCTTTTAGCTTGGTAGCCTAAGAATTAGTGTTTATTATAATTGCCACTAATTGACGCGAATCCTAAAGATAGATCTATGGGCAATGTGCAAGCCCCAGTCAGAGAATTTGAACTGCTTTAGTACTTCAATTTTATCATGTCCGAAGGATGTCCCAGAATGATGGGGATATTCTATATACATCTTATTAATGTCGGTTACCAGGTGCTCACCATATGAATGATTTTTATCCCTATTGAAGAGATGTATATTTATGAGAAATGGAAATGAAAATATTGTGGTCTATAAAAATGATGGAAATAAATATTGATGATAAACTAATGAACTCACCAACCTTTTGGTTGACACTTTTAAGCATGTTTATTCTCAGGTATGAAAGAAATCTCCTGCTGTGCATTTGCTCATTTTAAAGATATTACTTGGAGTCATTCATGGCATATTTCAAAAGACGTTGCATTCGAGTCGTTGAGTTCATTAAGAATATTATTAAGTCATTTATAGTTGGATATATTATAAAATGGTATACATGCTGTCAACTTTCGATGTAATGAAAGTTTGTCTTTTAAAAATGAATGCAATGTTTGTAAAATGTATCATTTAGAGGTCAAATACCTCACAATTAAATCAACTATTTTGAATCGTTTATAATCGGTATGAATGGGTCCTTTCAGTACAAATCAAATCCCTATCAATATCAATTAAGTGTACAAATTTGTTACAGGTCGATCTCAATTCACAGATGCAAACAAAATTCAGTTGCAAGTCTCATTCTGCTTTCATTTTTTTTGTTATTTTCTTCCAGGCTCGAATATTACCTGCCAACACCATCTCACTATATAACAATTGATTCTCAATGCAATTGATCAATTCATCTGTTTCCACCACCACACTCCACAACCGCCAACCTTATCATTTTTATCAATTTTTTTCTCTTTTGGATCATGAACCCAAAACACCAACACCTTGATCACGAACACAAACACCTGCATTCTTTTCTTTCCTGTTTCTTTATTTTTTTTTTTCTTTTCATGACGAGCTACACACCCATCATCATCTCCGACAAACTACCACACGTTGTTGTTGCTACGAAATCTTGCAGCCTAAACAGCCAGAAAACAAGCAGCTCCTGCTGCTATATACATACACGTTTCATTCAGACCCCAACCTCCTATTCTTTTGCTGTTTCAATTGAAGTAAAGCACCACCAAAAACCATCTCCGATCACCATGACAACCACCACCTTCGGTGGTTGGAGCCAAGAAAAACCTGCAACCATTCGATCACCCCCCTTCTTCTTCTTTCTTTTCTTCAACCTGATCCTTGTTACTATTATTTGTTAACAATTCTCACACACACAACCATTATATATTGATTATGCAGTCTACAAAAGGGATATAATTCAACTACTTTTGCGGAACTTTATTCACTCTCTTTTCTTCATTATAGCCGACATAATTAATAAGTATATAGCCGCTTGTTTAATTTTATTTCTTGTTCGTTTATTTTAACTGAAGGACAACCTCTTTACAGCCACTAAATATTTTCTTTATTTCATGTTATTCAAGTACTTCTACTGTATGCTTTCCAATCCCACTACTAAAGAAGTAATATAGATTATAAAGTGGGAACCTAAGGTGTCGGTGGAAAAATGGGAAACATGTAGACCGCTTTATTTATTTTTTTGTTACCGGTATCTGATGGAATTGAGAACACGCTGATTATTAAATAGGCTTCCCTTTTATATTGGGTTGTAGTATTAGGCATGAGGTTTAGTAAATTGTAAAGCTAATTACATGGAAATGGAAGTTAGGCCGTGACCCAACTCTTGCTTCTTGATGGGCTACTGTTGCACTGTGCCATCTGTTTAAATTGCCAACTAGAAATATGATGATAGATGTAAGTTATGATGTAGATGATGATGAGTTCCATGATAATGATAACTATGATGAAATAAGGTTGTTTATGAGATGATGGTGATACGGTGGAGATATACAATAATGGAGCTGATTAAGATCATGTTATGATTATGATTATGAAGATTAGATGAAGTTATAGATGGTGAGATATATCTGATACATAAAATAATAAAGGTTATGAGAGTAATGATAAAAGAAATAAACGATGGTAATGATAATGAGTTTTTGTAGAAGATGAAGGAAAACTGAAGCACGAGTTAAATAGTTTTAGGTTATGAATTAATACAGAAAGAAACAGATGGAGGAGTGGTTTGGGGAAATGTTGGGTTAACAGGAGGTCACAGGTTCAATCCTGGTCTGTAGCATATTTTTTTTTAGATGAAGGAGAAGAAGAAAAAGGCTGTTAATGGGTTAAATATATATAGGTACGCTTATAATAAAGAAAAATAGATTAGCTGAGATGGTTTGGGTGTGTGTCAGTTTAACGAGAGGTCGCGGGTTCAAGCCCGGGCAGGGGCATTTTTATTTTGGAAACCTATTCTTCAAAGGTAGTATTATTATTATTATTATTATTATTATTATTATTATTATTATTATTATTATTATTATTATTATTATTATTATTATTATTATTATTATTATTATTATTATTATTATTATTATTATTATTATTATTATTATTATTGTAATCATCATTATTATTATTATCAATATTATTATTATAAGTATTATTATTTTTAGTATCATAATTATATTTATTATCATTATTAAGTATATTTACTAATATTATTATAAAATAATACAACTTTTATTTATTATTATTAATATTATTTTATCAAATGATTTTTAGTTATATAACACTACAGTTAATACATATAACATATCTATATTATATATTTTATAATAGACAAAATCGCTGAAATGGTCCCTGTGGTTTGTACCAAAATGCTGGTTTCGTCCCTGTGCTTTTTTTTGATGGATTTGGTCCCGGTGGTTTGTAAAAGTTGCTAATTTAGTCCCTCTGACCGACGGCCGTCAAAAAAGGCCGTTAAGTCCAGTCACATGCCAGACATGTGAGGGTATTTTCATCAGTTTCTTTCATTTATTAGCAAAATTGCTGAAATGGTCCCTGTGATTTGTACCAAAATTGCTGGAATAGTCCCTGTAGTTTGTAAAAATATTCCTGAAATCTTTATCTCAAAATATTTTGTCTTCTTCACCTTCATCTTTATCCCCAGAAAATATGAACAAACCCTAATTTTTTTTCATTTTCTTCAAACATTTCAACTAACATGATAAAATCAAACCCACCAAACAAACATATGCTTTAGATCTGCAAAACACCCTTATAATTAATACCCATTTATTCCATCTTCAACCACCAAACATATGCAGCACCACCATTTCCCATAAAAAACCTTTTCTTCCGTCTCCCATAAATCCATCACCACCGCCAATCTTCAAGCACCACCACCACCACCAAATTCAATCTTTAATTAAAAACCATCGATTGAAAATCCTAAATTAAATTAAACTTTATAATCTCAAACCAAATCTAAAAGCCCCTTCTAAATAAGTTTATTCATCATCATACCTGATGAATAGATGCACCTTCAAATCCAAGAATAGCAGCAGAAAACGGTGAACAGTAGCACCGGTAATCGATAATTAAAAGTAGCAGACACACCCAGATCTAAAAGTTGGATGTTGATGATGATGATATAAGAATTGGAATTAACAGCACCTTTAGATCTCGCCTATTCATATCGGTATCTGATTCTGATTCGTTCCGGTGGTTTCACAGGTAACCCGATTGCAGGTGGTTTTAAATCATTTACATAAGCACAAGTGGAGGTGGTTTTATATCTGTTGTTGTTTCCATTTTGGTAAACCCATATGGGAAATTGCTATTGCAATCCACTATGAATCTATAATTTTAATAATTAATCTAGTATGATTTGTGGTGCTTTTAAATCCACTGTTGCTGCTTTTTTTTAGTTCTAGTATGATATAGGCTTTAATTTGGTGTAATTATGGTTGAAGAATATGTGAAACAAATGATGTAATCGATGGATCTTGTTCAATTTTGTAATGTGTTTTTTTTTCTTCTTTAAATGACGTAATCGATGGATTTGTCTATTGGTGTTGAATCATGGTGTCTTGCAGATCTTGTCAATAATAAGGGTGTTAGGGATTTCTTATTTACGTAAAGGGTGTGGCAATTTTGTAATTATAAGGGTGTTTTGCAGATCTGAAGCATTGTTACAACTGCCACTTTGGTTTCAATTTTGTCTAAACTTGTTTCTTGTTTACTTGTTTATATGTAACTATGGATTAATGAAATGAATGAGATTTAATTCAAAAGTTGGGACGAAATCACTGGATTTAGGTTTAATTTTGGTGGGTTTGATTTTATCATGTTAGTTGAAATGTTTGAAGAAAATGAAAAAAAATTAGGGTTTGTTCATATTTTCTGGGGATAAAGATGAAGGTGAAGAAGACAAAATATTTTGAGATAAAGATTTCAGCAATTTTTTTACAAACCACAGGGACTATTCCAGCAATTTTGGTACAAATCACAGGGACCATTTCAGCAATTTTGCTAATAAATGAAAGAAACTGACGAAAATACCCTCACATGTCTGGCACGTGACTGGACTTAACGGCCTATTTTGACGGCCGTCAGTCAGAGGGACTAAATCAGCAACTTTTACAAACCACCGGGACCAAATCCATCAAAAAAAAAGCACAGGGACGAAACCAGCATTTTAGTACAAACCACAGGGACCATTTCAGCGATTTTGTCTTTATAATAAATACTAATTATTTATTTAAGGTATATAAAATAAAAATACTTAATTTATTTATTAATAAAACACATGATTTAAAATAAAAATTTAAAATCACTAATAATACATAAATTTGTTCGATTACCATTACATGTGTTAATATACATAATTGAATATAGGTTCGTAAATCCGAGGCCAACCCTACATTGTTCAGTTCTGTCGTATGCATATTTTTACTACAAAATATCGTATTGTGAGTTTCATATGATCCCTTTTACTCTTTACATTTTTGAGCTGAGAATACATGTGCTGTTTTATAACTGTTTTATAACTGTTTTATTTAAATGTTTTGCAATATATATTTTTGGACTGAGAATACATGAGATGCTTTTATAAATGGTTGACGAGATAGACACAAGCAAAATATTCCTCGAATGAATTATTAGACAGACGAGAGGTTCTGTTGATTATTATATCTGAATTAATTGGACGTTATAATTGCCACTAATTGATGTGAATTTTTTCCACTGATTATTATAGCTTGGTAACCTAAGAATTAGGAAACGGGTATGACCCCTAATTCACGAGAATCCTAAAGATAGCTACCGGGTTTAACACCCCCCCAGAATGTTCACTAGACGGAAGAGCTAGTGGACGTGGTGTTTAGTACTTCGAGGTTTATATATTTATTGCAGACTGAAAGTTCTATTTATTTTGGGGATATTATTGATGCAAATTATATGTTAAGGTCGGTTACCAAGCCAAGCAAGCAAAGCGAATGTTATGTATCGAGAGAATGATTTTTATACACAGGTTATGTGTATAATATTTTGTACACGAGATATGTGTACGGTTATAAAGAATTGTTGAAAAATGGTTTCGTACACGAGATATGTGTACTGTATTTAAAAGAAATCGCATGTACATTACAGGTGGGTATAGGATTCGGGCCCATTTGTACCATGCACATTTAAATCTTGTGGTCTATCAAAATTATGAATTTTATTGTTTATGATAAACCTATGAACTCACCAACCTTTTGGTTCACACTTTTTAAAACATGTTTATTCTCAGGTCTAAAAGAAATCTTCTGCTGTTCATTTGCTCATTTTAAAGATATTACATAGAGTCGTTCATGGCATATAGAGGTATGTACCTCGCAATGGGACCAGCTGTTGAAGGCTTCGTCCAGGTGGATTAAGACGGGTCATCTCAGGTGGTATCAGAGCAGTGGTATTAGCGAACCAGGTCTTGCATTAGTGAGTCTTGACTTCAACCTAATAATTGTTAAGATAAATTAATGAGTCTAGACTTGGACCTTGTCTGCATATCAAAAGTTTAGCATATCACTCCTTGTCAAAAAATATCTACTTATCATTTTCAGTCTCGACACGTCTTATTCCAATTATTGCATAGATGGTGTGACGACCCGGAAATTTCTATTCAAATTTAAACTTAATCTTTATATAATTCCGACACGATAAGCAAAGTCTGTAATATTAAGTCTAAAAAATTTTAGAACTGTGTTCATATATTCGAATACCCTTTGACTATTCCCGACGATTCACGAATAATGAATTTCAAATAGATATATATATATATATATATATATATATATATATATATATATATATATATATATATATATATAATATTTCATTCTATATAATTAGTTATGTGGTAATATTATTATGATATATTAAAAATTATTATTATTAAGTATTAGCATTATTATTATCGTTTTATCAACTTTTATTTTTATCATTATCATTATTAATAAAATTATTAATTCCATTAAGAGTATTGAAATCATTATTAATTATTGTTATTATTATTAAGATACAACTTATTATCATTATCATTAATATTATTATTATTATTTCTATTATTATTATTATTAGTATTTTTTATTAATATTAATAATATTATCAATATAAATAGTATTAACATAATTATTAATTATTAATATTAATTAAATATAAATTAAAAATGGATGTCGATATGTATCGTGACAAGAGTCCGATGGCTTTCTGTTATACCTTTAGATATTTGATTTGCTATTGTTGATTGTCAATCAACCATATATCTAACTCTTATAAAATATATAATATACATATACATGTAAAAAGATGATAAAACATCTATTCCTTCTTTCTCTTTTTATCTCATTCGATCACCACCTAAACTACTCTCAACTTTTACTATTAAACCTCCTTCTTCCTCTATGAAGATCAACAACACCAAACCACTAGTGTTTCTTGAAAGGACCCGTTCATATACATTATAAACGATTCACAATAGTTGATTACATTGCGAGGTATTTGACCTCTATATGATACATTTTACAAACATTGCATTCGTTTTTAAAAGACAATCTTTCTTTACATCAAAAATTGACAGGCATGCATACCATTTCATAATATCTACTATCCAACTATAAATTGATTTAATAATAATCTTTGATGAACTCAATGACTCGAATGCAACGTTCTTCGAAATATGCTATGAAAGACTCCAAGTAATATCTTTAAAATGAGCAAATGCACAGCGGAAGATTTCTTTAACACCTGAGAATAAACATGCTTTAAAGTGTCAACCAAAAGGTTGGTGAGTTCATTAGTTTATCATAATCATTTATTTCCATCATTTTAATAGACCACAAGAATTTCATTTCCAGTTCTCATAAATATACGTCCCATGCATAGAGACAAAAAATAATCATTCATATGGTGAACACCTGGTAGCCGACATTAACTAGATACATATAAGAATATCCCCTATCATTCCGGGATCCTCCTTCGGACATGATATAATTTCGAAGTACTAAAGCATCCGCTACTTTGGATGGGGTTTGTTAGGCCCAATAGATCTATCTTTAGGATTCGCGTCAATTAGGGTGTCTGTTCCCTAATTCTTAGATTACCAGACTTTAATAAAAAGGAGCATATTCGATTTCAATAATTCAACCATAGAATGTAGTTTCAATTACTTGTGTCTATTTCGTCAAACAATTATAAAAGCACATGTATTCTCAGTCCCAAAAATATAAAGGGTAAAAAGGCAAATGAAACTCACCATACTGTATTTCGTAGTAAAAATACATATAACATCATTGAACAAGTGCAAGGTTGGCCTCGGATTCACGAACCTAAATTAATTATATATATTTATGTGTTGGTCAATATTTGTCTAACAAATTAGGTCAAGTCATAGTGTACCACAATCCTAATGCTCGAGACTAATATGCAAAAGTCAACAAAAGTAAATTTGACTCAAAATAATTTCCAAAAATTTATACATGATTAATATATAGTTTAAATATCGTCGTTTATATTTTTAAATATTTTTAAAAGATTTATTAGAGTAAATAATATAATTTATTTATTAATAAATAAAATTTTATATTATATTTATATAATAAAATATACTTTTATATATATTAAGTAATAAAATTTATAGGGTTCATTTAATATTATAAAGATAATATGATACGTATTATTAAAGTAAGTTATTACACGTAGTAAAATATGTTTGTATCAAATATTTATTTGATAAAATAATATCTATAATGATAGTAAGTAAAAGTTGTATTATTTTGTAATAATAATTATTATTATAAAAATATCAATATTTATAATTACTAAGATGACATTATGATAAAACGATAATTTTAATTATGATAACTTTAATATTTACGATAATTTTTAATATTATCTTTAAAATAATAATTCTATTTAAAATAATAATAATAATGATATTTTATAGTAACAATGACATTTCTATTAAAATGATAATTTTTGTTAAAATGATAGTTTTAATACTAATGATAATTTTAATAATAATAGTAATGATAAAAATAATAAGAACGATAATTTTATCTAAATCAATATCTTATAATATTTTAATTTCATCATGATACTCTTGCCCATTATTTCCTAATCGTTTCGTTTAATAGCTTTTAATCGTCTTTTATATCGTGTTCATAATAATGATAATAATATTAATCAAAATAATTAGGTGTTACAAATATTTGTTTTAATTACACTAATATTAATAATGATAGTTACTATAACATTATTAACGATAATACTAATAATTATCTTAATTATAATATAGTAATAATAATAATAACAATAACAATAACCATTTTTAAATAATGATATATATATTAATAATGATAATAATAATAATAATAATACCAATAATAATAATAATAATAATAATAATAATAATAATAATAATAATAATAATAATAATAATAATAATAATAATAATAATAATAATAATAATTGGATAATAATAATAATACTAATTATAACTTTAACGATAATAACGATAGTAATAATAAAAAAATAACAATTTTTAATGATAAATCCTTTTATTGATAAAGATAATAATAATAATAATAATAAGATAAAACTAGAACGACGATAATAACGACGATAATAATAATCATTTTTAATAATAATACAAAAATTCGATGGACTATAACTTCAAATCCGTTCATCGAAATCATTCGATATCTAAATGAAAAGTCTTAATTTTTCGCTAGCTTTCCAACAACATGCATATCTTATACCTTATCTCAGTCGCATATATAACTAATTCAGGATTCAACATAACCTAACTAAAGGCAATATCAAAAGTACAAACATACATAATCCTATATACTCGAGCACTAGTCAGGGATACACTATTAGTATGTAAAAGTTAAATTATGAGTACTCACGTATCAATATTGAGATTCAATATTGCAGGAAAGGTACGTAGACGCAACGGAGATGATAAACACTATATTGACCTCACGAGCATACCCATGGACCATACCAATCACCTCCATAGCTATAACCCATAATTTCCTTAATCCAATCCCACTCGAAAAACAATTTCGAAATCACTCGGACAACACTCTGACGTAATATTTTATGTATACTAATAATATCTTGAAATAATACGGAGTAAATATATATATGTAAATCGATTGAGAGAGTTTATAGAAAAATATTTTCAAGTTTCTATGAAATAATGAAACCTATTGAATTCTATTTATAATAGATTTTTGAATTATTAAAGTGAATTATTAAAGTATGAATTATTAAAGTGAATTATTAAAGTATGAATTATTAAAGTGAATTATTAAAGTATGAATTATTAAAGTGAATTATTAAAGTTAAAGTAAAGTAAAAATAAAGTAAAGGTAAAGTTTAAGTATAGTAAAAGTATAAAACTATGTACGTATAATATGCGTATAAATATATATAATATTAATTTAAATCGTTATATATATTTAATAAAATAAAATATAAATATCGTTATCTTTATCATACTGGTTAAGTAATGAGTTGTCAAAAGTGGTTCTAGATATTTATAAAAGTTATATACGTTTTAATAATAAAGTTCCTTTTAAACTGAAAACGTTTTTGTACGTTTGAAACTAAATCAAATAAATATAATAATTTTGTTTTCCAAAACCAAATATATTTTTAAGAATCATTTTGTTTAAAGGTTAAAATAATGGAAATCGTTATATCATAAAATGTTTTAAAAAAGTAGAATCATATATATTCATAATAGGTTTCAAGTTTTTAAATTACAGTTTGTTGGTGAAGCATGGGATAAAGTTCAAAGGTTAAATAAATGTATGAAATCATCTTAATGAAAAATGTCGAGTTACTTAACTTGTCGATATCCAACATCTAAGTTATTTACACTTCACGTTCTTACTTATAAATCACTTTACCATTTTCCGAATGTTGTCAAAAAGAATAGATTTCTTAAATCACAGTGGACCTCATAACATAGACCCGTAATCATATCATAATGTATCTGATAAATCAACAATTTGATATTATCTTCTAATTCCATCGATAAACATATTGAAACAAATACGATCATGTAAAGTATTATATGTTTAATACTTTATTAATATTCTTAAGTTATAATATATATATATATACATATTTATTTATATATAACGGTTCATGAATCGTCTGAATTTGGTCGAGGTTATAATGAATGTATGAACACAATTTAAAATTCTTGAGATTTAACTTAACAAAATTTGCTTATCGTGTCGGAATAATATAAAGATAAAGTTTAAATTTGATTGGAAATTTCCGGGTTGTCACAGTACCTACCCGTTAAAGAAATTGCGTCCCGAAATTTGAGTGGAAAGGTCTTGAATGATAATAAGTATGTTTTCATGATGCATACAGGCTGAAAATTAGAGTTTTATCATCAGCGAATAATTTGGATAAACAATCCATTTATATGAAGAGTACGAATGAAGCTAACATAGAAGAGTGAAATGAGTAAGTGTAGATTCATCTTATCATTTGACGTAGATATGATTGATTTCCAGATTTCAAGGGATTTGAAGAAAATCTTTGTAATAAGATTTGATTCTCCGGTAACAAAAGGAATTAGGATCCGCTTTAAATGCGATCGTCCATTTTAATTGTTCTGTCGGAGATTTTCTTATAAATTCACCTCCTTCCTTTTCTTACAACTCACACCTTCTGTTGATGCATTTTATGCAAGTCCCTGGACATCTACCCACATCCATTGCAGGTACAACAGTTTACAGGCCACCATGATAGTTCGTTATTATCCTATCCGTGTTTGTATGTGGTTACAGAAACTACAGGAACGAGATGTGGATGTTTGACTATGTTAGACTTAGTCAGACGTCCGAGTGAAGCCTCACTCGTATGGCTGACAGGCTCATACGCACGGTTGATGCTGAGCTAAGTCACAATTACAACCTAAATGAGAAGACACGAGTGAGTGATCACTCGTACGGCTGATGAAGCTAACTCGTATGTGTGATGGATGAATCGTACGGGTGAGTCAACAGCAGGGGTATATAAAGTCTTATGTTCTTCATTTTTAGGTTAAGCCTCACATTTGTTACACACACTCAGATCTGGTGAGCTCCTCCGATTCTCTCTCAACCCAAATCACCCAGGTGGTGAATAATAGCTCTAGGTTTTGATCTAATCACACTTGATTTAGTTGTGGTATGGCTAAATTAATCACAAAAAGCCTAACCTATTCACTAGAGGGTTTGATTCACTTATTCCGTCATTGTGTGAGTTAAATCTGTTGATTTCTAAGTTCCTAGTCATGTTTCATCACCTTCTATTCTTTCCCCCTCAACTCATATTTTAAAGTATTCATCAATATGCTCCATCTAGTTCTAATTCTTGATATACTTATAACTTTCATATCGATCATTCTTCTTTTTCATCTACCGCCGGAAGAATCTATTTACTTCTACTATACTCTTGGGTTTATAGTGTTTCTAGTTCTCCCGTGTCTTTATATTGCTATATGCATCGCTATATATGGTTTATAATTTTTGGTTTGTCGTTGGGCTTTATATCTTCCCTTATATTTCAAAGTCTCTGTTTCTATCTTCTATAATCATTGTCATCCACAGTTAATGCTCTCTTTTATTTGCTGCAATTTATACCCCAATTTCTATTTCGGAGTTTTGTCCTTTTGTTTCTTCTTCTTGCGATTAAGCACCGCTTGTAATGGTCCAGAATTCAGAAATATGATTTTCGGAATGAACATTGTTTATGTTCTAGGAAGGAAATTGTGATGGCACGATCTTGACTTATCAAATTACTAGAATACCTTGGAAAAGGCCGAATCATCAAGAAATATTTTCTTGATATTTTAGAGATTAAATAGAATACAAGAGTCGTATAACATGGCACATGATGATGTTATGATCTGTGAATCATCACGTTCCATTTAGAAACTCAGCATGAATTACTGTAATATAATCACGTTGATCAAGTGTCATTATATTATACTAACTCATGCTTCAGTTTCCAACACTACTTCAAAAACATTCATATTTTAAACTCAAAGGTTTACAGAGTATAGGAACTAAACAGTTTCCTTTTTGATGTAATACAGATAGCGCAAAGAGATAAATGATTCCAAATAAGAATAGTTATGGAAATATCTTCAGAAATATGGAGGATATTTATAATGAAAGATACAATGATATCTTAGAATTTCTAATATCAGAGGATGATGAAGAATATTGTCTGTAAGGGTTTAGTGTCAGGAGCAAGGTATTCGTTAATGACTTCAGCAGACACTGAATCATTTGGATTCTTTGAAGGCAGGTTCAGTCTTTGTGATTTGTCCACAGCCTCCTTCATACTTTGCTCAATCCGTTTTCCAGTTCCAAAACTTCTCTATTTCTGAGCTTTGTTAATACACTAATCTTTATCATCAAACTTTTTACTGCTAAGGTCGTTTACAGTTTTTGTTACTTCATCAGCATTTCGAGAACTAGTTCGCGGTTTAGAGTGTTTTTCAGAAACTTCACATTCGAAGTATGTAAGCCTTGGAAATAGACGTTATGTATAACTGTTGGCGTCAACATGCTGTGAGATTTCAAAATACTGATTGCTAACTCCCAATGATTCGTATGACAATTTTCGTTACAAGAGGCAGATGAGTAAATGATGAGGTTTCGATAAATATAAAGATTCTTCGGAATGCCCAAGATCAGTGAAGTTGTTGGTAAGTTTATTGCTAATGTGGTGGAATATGAAAGGTTCTCCGGTAACAAAAGGGTAATCACATATATCAAAATTATGATAAGGCTACTCCGAATGAAAAAATCGAAGTTGTCTTGCTGGAGCTATGATATAATTTGCTACTTTGCAAAGGAATTGCAAGGTTATTTTTGCTAATAAATGCCAAAAGATCTGACACAGATATGTGTTGAATTATGACTTTGGTTTCGAGAGCTTTTTAAGTACATAACTGTGGGTAATATGTGGTTGGATCATCATCTCGATTGCTCATTATTTGAAGTGTCTTCAGAGATTTTCGAAGGGTTTGAACATAGATTGTAATCGTTTGTATACATTTGATGTTCTAACACACTTTTGAAGTCAAAGTATAGCTTTGAAAGATGTAGGAATCTAAAAGTAATGGTACCGGTTATATCTCGAATTGAATTATGAGATTTTAAAATCAGAATACGTAATTGGGTTTGAATGAGTATGGTTGTTTTGATTTCTATGAAAGAATGTATATTATTGTGAAAGTAGGAAGTATAATTGATAATTTGCTTAATCTGATTCGAAGAATGTAACATATTAATTGTGAATTTATATATATCTCTCGGGTATTACCTACCCGTTAAAAAATTTTCACAATTAATATTTTGTACATAAGAATTTTATTACAGTCTTTATGAAAATATATATGTATATATTCTCCTCATATGTAACATAGATTTTAATGAGTTAATACTAAATTAAACTCATTCGATTTACGGTTGGAACTAGAATTGAATAATTCCTTGAAGGTTTAGAGGTTACATAAGTATTTCTTCAATAATATTGAAATTATGAATCAATACTTCGTTATTTGTTGAGATGTGATGTTGGTTTTCGTTAAATTCTGGTGAACTTCGCAAAGTACGAATGATGTTATCTGAAAAGTTTCGGTTACATCAATGATGACGTGTAAAATCAAATATATACTTGATTTATTAGGAATTGGAATTTGTTGAATTGAGACAGAGATTGTAGTTAACGATGGTTAAGTCGCGGGTGAGGGACGTACATTATTGCATATTTGTAATATGAATTAACTGAGTAGTTAAGATTCACACACAATAGCTTAGCACGGAAAGATTTATTTTTTATTTCAAAAAAAATATATATATATATATATAAAATATATATATATAATTTCTTCAGAGGGAATGAGTTAATTCTTCATAACTTGTTGATACAATATACACGTTATTGATTCGTAATGATGTCCACAGTGATTCTTGAACTGACGGAGTTTGTGATGCTATAGATGTTGTTGATTCTGATGTTGACTGTACTGACGATGCTGGTGACGTTGACGGTACTGTTGATGCTGTTGGTAAAACAAGTTTAACTTGTTAATCACACACCATTTTTGTCAGGGTTTCTACTCTTCATTCTATCATTTTGGTTCGCTTAACTGATTTATGGTTAGGGCTAGATTAGATAATCTCTAAGACTTTAGAGATTATATAATCGCCGCGGAATGTTTCTCTAATGAAGTTATGAATTAATACTTCGTCAGTTATTGTTGTTGGTACTCCTTGGTATCTATGGTGCGTATGACGTTGATGCTCGTGGGACAGATTGTGAAGTTGAGGTTTACAACGCGGTTGTGGTTAGAGGTGGTAATGGTACTGTTGGCATTGATGATGGTGGTACTGGTTATGCTGCTGGTGCTGCTGCTGGTGTTTGTAATCTCTGCACCATATTCTCCAAAGCCACTACCCGAGCGCGAAGTTCGTTGACTTCTTCTATTATTCCAGGATGATTGTCGGTCGGAACGAGCAGATAAATAAAATCTAGAATTTGATGTAGTATATAATCGTGACGAGATACCCTGGAAATGAGAGAGAAAATGGTGTCTCGAACAGGTTCGCCGGTAAGTGCTTCAGGTTCTTTGCCAAGAGGGCAATGTGGTGGATGGAAAGGATCGCCTTCTTCTTGTTTCCAATGATTGAGGAGGCTACGAACCCATCCCCAATTCATCCAGAATAGGTGATGACTAATTGGATGATCCATTCCGATCACACTGCTTTCGGAGCTTGAGTGAGATTCCATTTCGGAATCCGAGTGACTTGAACTGATGACAAATTCCATTTCGTACGATTGGATAAAGGATTTTTGATATAAAAATGATTTTTCGGCTATCGAGTGGTATTCTATTTACATAGAATATCTATATATAGAGATCAAAAGATTTTATAGATTACGGAGGAATTTGCGGGGTATGTCAGGTAAAGTTTAAAGTAACAGATACGATAAGATATGATTTAGCAGATACGCTAAGATATGAAGTTTGTCTATACACTACTCATGCAATTAATGTAGCAAGACGTGTCTAGACTAATAATGATAAGCAGGTAATTTCCTATGGATGATAAGCAGATGATTTCCGACTAGAAATGATAAGCAAAACTTTTGACATGCAGACACGGTCGAAGTCCAGACTCACTAATGCATCCTAACGACTTATCAGTTAGACACGCTAATGCAGACCTGGTTCGCTAAGACCACCGCTCTGATACCAACTGAAAGGACCCATTCATATACATTATAAACGATTCACAATAGTTGATTACATTACGAGGTATTTGATCTCTATATGATACATTTTACAAACATTGCATTCGTTTTTAAAAGACAATCTTTCTTTACATCAAAAATTGACAGGCATGCATACCATTTCATAATATCCACTATCCAACTATAAATTGATTTAATAATAATCTTTGATGAACTCAATGACTCGAATGCAACGTTCTTCGAAATATGCTATGAAAGACTCCAAGTAATATCTTTAAAATGAGCAAATGCACAGCGGAAGATTTCTTTAACACCTGAGAATAAACATGCTTTAAAGTGTCAACCAAAAGGTTGGTGAGTTCATTAGTTTATCATAATCATTTATTTCCATCATTTTAATAGACCACAAGAATTTCATTTCCAGTTCTTATAAATATACGTCCCATGCATAGAGACAAAAAATAATCATTCATATGGTGAACGCCTGGTAACCGACATTAACTAGATACATATAAGAATATCCCCTATCATTCCGGGATCCTCCTTCGGACATGATATAATTTCGAAGTACTAAAGCATCCGGTACTTTGGATGGGGTTTGTTAGGCCCAATAGATCTATCTTTAGGATTCGAGTCAATTAGGGTGTCTGTTCCCTAATTCTTAGATTACCAGACTTTAATAAAAAGGGGCATATTCGATTTCGATAATTCAACCATAGAATGTAGTTTTAATTACTTGTGTCTATTTCGTCAAACATTTATAAAAGCGCATGTATTCTCAGTCCCAAAAATATAAAGGGTAAAAAGGCAAATGAAACTCACCATACTGTATTTCGTAGTAAAAATACATATAACGTCATTGAACAAGTGCAAGGTTGGCCTCGGATTCACGAACCTAAATTAATTATATATATTTATGTGTTGGTCAATATTTGTCTAACAAATTAGGTCAAGTCATAGTGTACCACAATCCTAATGCTCGAGACTAATATGCAAAAGTCAACAAAAGTAAATTTGACTCAAAATAATTTCCAAAAATTTATACATGATTAATATATAGTTTAAATATCGTCGTTTTATATTTTTAAATATTTTTAAAAGATTTATTAGAGTAAACAATATAATTTATTTATTAATAAATAAAATTTTATATTATATTTATATAATAAAATATACTTTTATATATATTAAGTAATAAAATTTATAGGGTTCATTTAATATTATAAAGATAATATGATACGTATTATTAAAGTAAGTTATTACACGTAGTAAAATATGTTTGTATCAAATATTTATTTGATAAAATAATATCTATAATGATAGTGAGTAAAAGTTGTATTATTTTGTAATAATAATTATTATTATAAAAATATCAATATTTATAATTACTAAGATGACATTATGATAAAACGATAATTCTAATTATGATAACTTTAATATTTACGATAATTTTTAATATTATCTTTAAAATAATAATTCTATTTAAAATAATAATAATAATGATATTTTATAGTAACAATGACATTTCTATTAAAATGATAATTTTTGTTAAAATGATAGTTTTAATACTAACGATAATTTTAATAATAATAGTAATGATAAAAATAATAAGAACGATAATTTTATCTAAATCAATATCTTATAATATTTTAATTTCATCATGATACTCTTGCCCATTATTTCCTAATCGTTTCGTTTAATAGCTTTTAATCGTCTTTTATATCGTGTTCGTAATAATGATAATAATAGTAATCAAAATAATTAGGTGTTACAAATATTTGTTTTAATTACACTAATATTAATAATGATAGTTACTATAACATTATTAACGATAATACTAATAATTATCTTAATGATAATATAGTAATAATAATAATAACAATAACCATTTTTAAATAATGATATATATATTAATAATGATAATAATAATAATAATAATAATACCAATAATAATAATAATAATAATAATAATAATAATAATAATAATAATAATAATAATAATAATAATAATAATTGGATAATAATAATAATACTAATTATAACTTTAATGATAATAACGATAGTAATAATAAAAAAAATAACAATTTTTAATGATAAATCCTTTTATTGATAAAGATAATAATAATAATAATAAGATAAAACTAGAACGACGATAATAACGACGATAATAATAATCATTTTTAATAATAATACAAAAATTCGATGGACTATAACTTCAAATCCGTTCATCGAAATCATTTGATATCTAAATGAAAAGTTCTTAATTTTTCGCTAGCTTTCCAACGACATGCATATCTTATACCTTATCTCAGTCGCATATATAACTAATTCAGGATTCAACATAACCTAACTAAAGGCAATATCAACAGTACAAACATACATAATCCTATATACTCGAGCACTAGTCAGGGATACACTATTTGTATGTAAAAGTTAAATTATGAGTACTCACGTATCAATATTGAGATTCAATATTGCAGGAAAGGTACGTAGACGCAACGGAGATGATAAACACTATATTGACCTCACGAGCATACCCATGAACCATACCAATCACCTCCATAGCAATAACCCATAATTTCCTTAATCCAATCCCACTAGAAAAACAATTTCGAAATCACTCGGACAGCACTCTGACGTAATATTTTATGTATACTAATAATATGTTGAAATAATACGGAGTAAATATATATATGTAAATCGATTGAGAGAGTTTAGAGAAAAATATTTTCAAGTTTCTATGAAATAATGAAACCTATTGAATTCTATTTATAATAGATTTTTAAATTATTAAAGTGAATTATTAAAGTATGAATTATTAAAGTGAATTATTAAAGTATGAATTATTAAAGTGAATTATTAAAGTATGAATTATTAAAGTGAATTATTAAAGTATGAATTATTAAAGTGAATTATTAAAGTTAAAGTAAAGTAAAAATAAAGTAAAGGTAAAGTTTAAGTATAGTAAAAGTATAAAACTATGTACGTATAATACGCGTATAAATATATATAATATTAATTTAAATCGTTATATATATTTAATAAAATAAAATATAAATATCGTTATCTTTATCATACTGGTTAAGTAATGAGTTGTCAAAAGTGGTTCTAGATATTTATAAAAGTTATATACGTTTTAATAATAAAGTTCTTTTTAAACTGAAAACGTTTTTGTACGTTTGAAACTAAATCAAATAAATATAATAATTTTATTTTCCAAAACCAAATATATTTTTAAGAATCATTTTGTTTAAAGGTTAAAATAATGGAAATCGTTATATCATAAAATGTTTTAAAAAAGTAGAATCATATATATTGATAATAGGTTTCAAGTTTTTAAATTACAGTTTGCTGGTGAAGCATGGGATAAAGTTCAAAGGTTAAATAAACGTATGAAATCATCTTAATGAAAAATGTCGAGTTACTTAACTTGTCGATATCCAACATCTAAGGTATTTACACTTCACGTTCTTACTTATAAATCACTTTACCATTTTCCGAATGTTGTCAAAAAGAATAGATTTCTTAAATCACAGTGGACCTCATAACATAGACCCGTAATCATATCATAATGTATCTGATAAATCAACAATTTGATATTATCTTCTAATTCCATCGATAAACATATTGAAACAAATACGATCATGTAAAGTATTATACGTTTAATACTTTATTAATATTCTCAAGTTATAATATATATATATACATATTTATTTATATATAACGGTTCGTGAATCGTCTGAATTTGGTCGAGGTTATAATGAATGTATGAACACAATTTAAAATTCTTGAGATTTAACTTAACAAACTTTGCTTATCGTATCGGAATAATATAAAGATAAAGTTTAAATTTGATTGGAAATTTCCGGGTTGTCACATTTCTGTCCTCTGATTGAAGCAAAACCTTCAGACCATCATGAACTATTAATGTTTCCGGTTATGGTTAGATTCAACCCAAGTATCACAAAACCATCACCCAGGGTAACAACCATCGAAACCACCAAAGAACAACTTGCAATTTTTCTTGTTCCTTTCGTTTATCAAACCACTTCTCTCTATGTATCTCTCTATATCTCTTCTTTCTATTCGATCAAACCACCAACAAAAGCAAATTGTATACTCCTGTATCTGCCCGTTTGTTTTCCTGCTGTAAGAACCTAACCATATCACCATCTTTATTTATTTATTTTATTCCTTTCTTTTTCTTATTATCATCCAACTACTTATATCCTTCTTGATTAAATCACAATACCGAACCAAACATCCTTGTTGTTGAAATGCAATCGTTCTTACTTTCACCCGGTAATTAACCATCGAAACTCTTCCGTTGTTCAAACACCATTAAAACACCAAACCCATCACCCATCATTAAACCATCTCAATTTCCTCTTTATTTCCAAACAGCCCAACGAAAACCCCATCTATCCTTTTGTTTCCCGTTTTGTTCCAATGATCATCAACACAACATCATGAATCCACAAACATCTTGAACCGTCATAACCCTTCATGTACATTGTAACTATTCTTTTGTTTGTTTCGATCACCACCACCTTCAAAACACCTTCACTTCATTCGAAAAGAACCCACAACCATATACTGTTATCGTTAACAAACGATGAAAGAAAATTGCTGTTACTGCGTAGGTTTTATGTTCTTTTCCATGTTGATGATGATGTTACGCATGATAAAATATACTGCGTGATATCACTCTTTGCACCGTAATTATTCATTAAAGTAATGAGAGTTGTTGAATTTTTTTGTCAAGTGGAACAAGTTTAATCAAATGGCCGACAACTTTAATCAATCAAAACCCTTTAAATTTTCTTCCTGTCGTGGCTACCAAAACCCTCAAACAGATACATGAAATGAGGCCAGTATATATTTGTTGGGCTTTTTAAACCTATTTAATCACATACGGGTCGTATATTTATTTATCAGTTAGGCTTCTATTATTTCTATTGGGCCGTTAACTAAATATGTCAGTTGGGCTACTGTCTTCAATCGTTTATGTCTTCAAATAGCTCTGTCGATCCACGATCATAAACCAATACATTTCTTAATCAATGATGGTGATTAGAAAATAAGATGACGATTATGATAAGATAGTTTAAGTTATTAATGATTCTATTATGATGATACAAGTATAAGATGTGTGATGATTAAGATAATGGGATGATCATGATAATCGTATAATGATGATGAGGATATGATAAAGATGATTAATTGTAGAGAGGGTGATAATTAGTGATGGTAATTAGGAGGTTAACAGAAATATTGATGATGATGACGAGGAGTCTATGTTGATGATGGTTTAAAAAGGAAAATGATAAACAGCTTCGGTTAGGTTAAATAGAATTAAATCGTAAATTAGAGAGACGGTTATAAATGTGTTTGTGTGGAACGAGAGGTCGTGGGTTCAATTCTGGGCAGTGATAGTTTCCTTTATTTTTGAAGCTTATTAATTCTCTTAAGGTAGTATTATTGCTATTGTTATTATTATTATTATTATTATTATTATTATTATTATTATTATTATTATTATTATTATTATTATTATTATTATTATTATTATTATTATTATTATTATTATTATTATTATTATAAGTATTAAGTATTATTATTTTATTATAATCATTAACACATTATTATTAATAATATGATTATCATTACTATAATTATTAACATTATTATTATTATTATGATTACAAACATAAAGAATATAGATACAAATAATACCATGAAAATGATTAAGTTACAATGAATTATTATTATTATCATTATTTTAGTATTATTATAGTTTTAACAAACAAATGATATTTATATATAAACATATATTTTTACATGTATCATAACTATATTAATATTACATATTGTTTTTAAATGAAATGTTATTATTATAAAATATTAATTAAATTACATATGATGGATAAACATATTTTAATATAATCATATATATAAATATTAATTATTTATCTAAAGTATATAAAATAGTGATAACTAATTTATTTATTAATATCACATACAATTTATTAAGTATATATATATATATATATATATATATATATATATATATATATATATATATATATATATATATATATATATATATATATACTTGCTTAATTGTTATTATAGGTTTTAATATATACACAAATGATATAGGTTCGTGAATCCGATGCCAACCCTGCACTTGTTCAGTGCCGTCATATGTATTTTACTACGAAATACAGTATTGTGAGTTTCAATACTCTCTTTTTAAATGCTTTTGCAATATATATTTTTGGGACTGAGAATACATGCGCTTTTTAAATATTTTACGAAATAGACACAAGTAATCGAAACTACATTATATGGTTGAATGGATCGAAGCCGAATCTGCCCCTTTTAGCCTGGTAATCTAAGAATTAGGGAACATCACTAATTTTGAGAATTAGTGCACCCCTAATTGACGTGAATCCTAAAGATAGATTTATGGGCTTAACAAACCCCATTCTGGAATTTGGAATGCTTTAGTACTTTGAGTTTATCATGTCCGATGGGTGTCCCGGAATGATGGGGATATTCTATATGCATCTTGTTAATGTCGGTTACCAGGTGTTCAATCCATATGAATGATTATTTTTGTCTCTATGGATGGGACGTATATTTATGAGCAACGGAAATGAAAATCTTGTGGTCTATTAAAATGATGAAAATGATAGATTCTGATAAACTAATGAACTCACCAACCTTTTGGTTGACACTTTAAAGCATGTTTATTTTCAGGTATGAAAGAAATCTTCCGCTGTGCATTTTCTCATTTTAGAGATATTACTGGGAGTCATTCATGGCATATTTCAAAAGACGTTGCATTCGAGTCATTGAGTTCATCAAGAATATTATTAAGTCATTTATAGTTGGATATATTATGAAATGGTATGCATGCTGTCAAACTTTCGATGTGATGAAATTTGTCTTTTAAAAACGAATGCAATGTTTGTAAAATGTATCATATAGAGGTCAAGTACCTCGCGATGTAACCAAATGTAATGTATTCATCCAGATAGATTAGGACGGATCGTCTCATGTGGTATCAGAGCGGTGGTCTTAGCAAACCAGGTCTTGCATTAGTGTGTCTAACTGATAGTTGTTTAGATACATTAGTGGGTCTGGACTTCGACAGTGTCTGCATGTCAAAATCTTTGCTTATCATTTAGTGTCGAAAATTATTTGCTTATCATCCTTAATTCTTGACACGTCTTACTACCTCTATTGCATAGACAATGTATAGATAAATTCATATCTTAGCGTATCTGTTATTGTTACCTTTCCCTGACAGCTTCCGTAGATTCCTCCGTAACTTATGGGATTTTAGTATTATATATGCATATGTAAATTATGTATTGCAGGGTACTAATCTACATCCTATAATCTATTTCTTATCGAAAATCCTTCATCTGATCATACGAGAAGAATCCCTCAACCAGTTCGAATTCCTCAGATTTCGACAGCTATTCCGATATGGAGTTTCACCTAAGCTCCGAAAGCAGTGTCACCAGAATGAATCAACCAATCATCCATCCCCAATTCATCTGATGGGTTAGTAGTCGACTTAATCAATGGAGATGAGAAGAAAACGATCCTTTCCACCAACCGAATTCACCTCTTGGCGAAGAACCTGAAGCACTTACCGATGAACCTATTCGAAACACCATTTTCAGCCTCATTTCCAGGGTAGCTCGTCACGATTATATAATATTTCATATTCTAAACCTTATTCATCTGCTCATTCCAACTGCCAATCGTCCCGGAGTAATCGAAGAAGTCAACGAACTTCGCGCTAGAGTAATCAATTTGGAGAATATGGTGCAAAACTTATCAGCTTCAGCAACATCACTGGCACCAACAGTACCACCAACAACCCCAGTTTCAACATGCCTCAACATCTCATTCTGTACCTCGAGTATAATCATCGTTCTACATGACGTCCTACATCATTTATCTTCGTTCAACATGATGGTTATGTAACCTTTAATGTTTTAGAGATTATGTACTCTAGTTCTAACCGTAAACCAAATGAGTTTAATATCATATTAACTCATTAAATCCATGATTACATTTGAATAAAATATATATATGTATAAATATTTTCATAAAGATTGTAATTAAAAATTCTTTTGTACAAACTGTAATGGTGAAAATATTTTAACGGGTAGGTAATACCCGAGGAATATTTAGATTTCACATTAATAAGTTAAACTGTACATTCTTCGAATCTGATTCAATAATCATTTACTATCCTACTTACAACCACCAATATACGTATCCATTCACTGCAGAATAACCATTTTTATTCAATTTCATATTTAGATTTTGACCTATCAGAATCCAACAAGTGGCATAGTGAAGAAAACATTTGACAGAATAAAATTTGTTAGAAATAAAAAAATTTAACTATGAGGAATTTTGTTAAGAATCTACGCTAACAAAATCTTAGCTAACTGTTCCTAGCTAACTGTTAATTCCTTATTACATTTTATTTATCGCAATTTATTTATCGCAATTTTAATTCTCGCGATTTATTTATCGTCATTTAATTTATGTTATTTATTTTACGCACTTTAAATATCGGGACACGTATACAATGTTTTGACATATCATATCGACGTCATCTATATATATTATTTGGAATAACCATAGACACACTATATACAGTAATGATCGAGTTCTCTATACAGGGTTGAGGTTGATTCTTAAATAATATATATACTTTGAGTTGTGATCGAGTCTGAGACATGTACACGGGTCACGATGTGATGACCGGGGAATTTTGAATCAAATTTAAACACAATCTTGATATGATTTCGATACGATAAGCAAAGTCTATTAAACTGTGTCTCAAAATATTTGAACTATTTATAGGAATTCAGTTGACCTCTGACTATTTCCAACGCTTCACGAACAATTAAATGTAAATAAATATTATAATTGGAAATAATAAAATTTAATCAGTTGAATTAAGAATTATTATTATTAAGTATGGTCATTAAGAATCATTATTATATCATATAACTAATAACATGTAACGTTAATGTCTGATATAGTAAATTTAATTATAAATTAAATCATAACTGTTATAGTAATATTATTATTACTTTCAATATTAGCATCTATATTAGTGGTATTAAAATTATTATGAAAATAAATATAAATATGAATTGTATTACTATTATTACTAATATTATTATTAGTATCATTAATAATAATAATAATATTATTATTATTTTATTTCTTATTAATATTAGTATAATTTTGATAGAGTTATTATTAATGTTATTATTAATTCTATTATTATTATTATTATTATTATTATTATTATTATTATTACTGTTCTTATTATAATTATTTAAAAAAAGTTATAATATTAATATCATAAAGGTTTATATAATATATATGTATAAACAGATATATATATATATATATATATATATATATATATATATATATATATATATATATATATACCATTATATAAATGCAACTATATAAATATATAATAGATATGTATAAATAGATACATATATAAATAGATATTAAATTATGATATAAAATACAGATATGTAGGAACGAATACAATTGATATCATGGTGTTTATTCACAGAATGCAATTTTATATATATAAATATTGATATAATAAAAAAAAATTTATAAATATGATAAAGTAAGAAAAAGATGAGAGGCAGATCCAAAAATTGGTTAGACTTCTCGATCGTCCTGTAGTTAATTGATTCAGATTGTAGTTAATTGATTCAGATTGTACCAATCTAGAACATAAACAACAGAATGAATCCAAATGTTGTTATCAGTCATTATCCTATTTTTTTTATTTTTTTTTTGTTTTTTTTTTTGTCCGTTGTCTACTAATTAGGAATTGAAGAAATCGATTATCAAAACAATTGGGATCCATTATTTAACCACTCCACTTCCATTGTATCATAGAGACGACAATTCACAGAATCAAATATTATATTTTTTATTTTATTTATTTTTTATTTTTTCTTCGATACCCCTGTTCTTATGCGTAAAAATCAAAAGATCAATTTTGATTCAATTTTAAAAATCTAAAAATGCAGTATTGATCTAATTCATGTCGTGACCCTATCTGCAAAGTTTCAATTATTATTTCGCAAAATCAAAGTCGAATTTTGAGGTCAAAGTTCTTGAAATAAAAAGTCAAATATTTTTCTTTGATCAAATTAGAGTTTTCTGTTAAGATTCTAGTCCAATTAATGTTTTCAACAGTTTCCATGAGTGAATTAAAATCTTTTTCATGTAGAGAGTACCACCTAAAACGATGTAAATCTTTAAATTAGAAATTGAGTTTTTTTTTTATTTTTCTTCGAACAGATATGACTGTTCTTGATGCTAAATATTTTCATTTTTGCGTCTGTTAATACAGTATCTCGAATATAGATTGTTATGAATAAATTTCACAATCTAAAACGAACGAATTAAATCTTAAGTTGATGAAGAGGAGCCCTGGTCGACTTGAAAAATGGAGAAGAAGAAGGAAGCAAACGAAAACTAGTTAAATAGAATTGTGTTACGATTTTAATCAGAAAAATGTGAATGGATCAGTGGTCTGGGTGTTAGTGTATGGGCAAGAGGTCGCGGGTTCAATCCCGACTTTGTGCAGTTTTTCTTTTAGGGGATTTCTCAAGGTAGTTTTTATTTCTAAATTTTGTTATTATTATTATTATTATTATTATTATCGTTATTGCTAATATTAGTATTAATAATAAGTACTAGTGGTATTGTTGGTATTATTATTGTTAATAGGTATCTTGAATATCATTTATTATCTATAATATCAAATTGTAATATAATTATTATTATTATTATTTATCACTTATTATTACTTTTAGGATTATGTAAGAATAATTATTACTAATATTATTAATAATAATAGTATTACTAAAAATATAAATCTTACCATTATAGTATTATTATCATTATCACGATTATGACTATTATCATTATTATTACTAAAGTAATACAATTTATTATTATTTGTATTAGTATCATTTTATAATATTCAGTATTGTTAATATTGACATAAGTATAACTATTAATATTAACATGAATATTACTATTACATAATTACCAAAATCATTATCAAAATTGTCTTTAACAGTAAAAATTTAATATTTTTACGACTATAAATATTAATATCATTATTATTATCATCAATAGAATTATTAACATTATCACATTATTAAGTAATATTAAGTAATATAACTATTACTATTTTTACCACTATTAGTATTATTTTGGTATTATTATAACTACTATTATTAATGTACAAATTATATATATATATATATATATATATATATATATATATATATATATATATATATATATATATATATATATATATATATATATATATATATATATATATATATATATATATATTTATATTTAATACATATAAAATAATAAAAAAAAATTAATATTTGTATATAACAAATTGAATATAGAAACATATATAAATTATTAATATAAAAAGGTTATAACTAATAAATTTATATACATGTATTTGTCCAAATTACAACTACGTATATTAATATATATACAAATGATATAGGTTCGTGAATCCGAGGCCAACCCTATACTTGTTCAATGTCGTTCTATGTATTTTTACTACAAAATACATTAGGTGAGTTTCATTTCCCTTTTACTCATTATATTTTTGGGCTGAGAATACATGCACTGTTTTAATGACTGTTTTACAATATTTATATGCGTGAGTTTCATTACTCCCTTTTAAAATGCTTTTGCAATATATATTTTTGGGACTGAGAATGCATGCGCTTTTATAAATGTTTTACGAAATAGACACAAGTAATCGAAACTACATTATATGGTTGAATAATCGAAATCGAATATGCCCCTTTTTATTAAGTCTGGTAATCTAAGAATTAGGGAACAGATACCCTAATTGACGCGAACTCTAAAGATAGATCTATCGGGCCCAACAAGCCCCATCCAAAGTACCGGATGCTTTAGTACTTCGAAATTTATATCATGTCCGAATGAGGATCCCGGAATGATGGGGATATTCTTATATGTATATTGTGAATGTCGGTTACCAGGTGTTCAATCCATATGAATGATATTTTGTCTCTATGCATGGGACGTTTATTTATGAGAATTGAGTATATGAAATCTTGTGGTCTATTAAAAATTATGAAATGATTATTTATGATAAACTAATGAACTCACCAACCTTTTGGTTGACACTTTTAAGCATGTTTATTCTCAGGTGTGAAAGAAACCTTCCGCTATGCATATGCTCACTTACATGGAGTCGTTTATGGCATATAGAAGTCAGATCATCGCTCTGGGATCAAAGGTTGAAGACTTCGTCCGGATGGATTAGGACGGGTCTCTACAGTTGGTATCAGAGCGATGATCGTAGCGAACCAGGTCTTGCATTAGTGTGTCTAACTAGGAGTTGTTAGGATGCATTAAAGAATCTGGACTTCAATCTAGTAGTTGTTAGTTTATATTAATGAGTCAGGACTTGAACCTGGTTCGCATGTCAAAAGTTTTGCTTATCACTCTTGTCAAAAGTTTAGCTTATCATTTTGTGTCGAAAATCACTTGCTTATCATTCTTAGTCTAGACACATCTTACTGCATTGATTGCATGAATAGTGTATAGACAAAACTCATATCTTAGCGTATTTGCTAATTCATATCTTAGCATATCTGTTACTGTAGACTCTATCTGATACGTTTCCTTAATCCCATCCGTAATCTACGGGATCTTCTGTACTATACATAGATATTCTATGTAATTAGAATATCATCCGATATCCAAAAATCATTTCATACCGAAAATTCTTTATCTAACCATACAAGATGGAACTCGCAATTAGTTCAAGTTCTTCGGATTCCGACAGTTATTCCGAATGGATAGTCATCTAAGCTCCGGAAGCAACGTCACTAGAATGAATCAACTAATCATCCATCCCCAATTCATCTGATGAATTCATAGTCGACTTAATCAATGGAGACGCGCAGAAGGCGATCCCTTCCACTAACCGAATTCACCTTTTGGCGAAGAACCTGAAGCACTTACCGGCGAACTTGTTCGTAACACCATTTTCACCCTCATTTCCCGAATATCTCGCCACGACTATATCATAACTCAGATTCTAAACCTTATTCATCCGCTCGTTCTGACCGACAATCATCCCGGAGTAATCGAAGAAGTCAACGAGCTTCGCGCTCGAGTAATCAATTTGGAGAACATGGTGCAAAACTTACCAGCTTCAGCAACATCACCGACACCAACAGTACCATCAGTAACAGCACCTGTATCATCAACAATCCTTGCCTCAATATCACATTCTGTACCACGAGCATAATCATTGTTCTACGTATCGTTCTATCTATTTTATCTTCGTTCGACTTGGCGATTATGTAATCTCTAATGTTTTATAGATTATGTATCTTAGTTCTAACGATAAATCAAATGAGATTAATACTATATTAACTCAATAAATCTATAATTGCATCTGAAAAAAAATATATATTTAAGTATGTTTTCATAAAGATTGTAATTAAAAATTCTTTTGTACAAACTGTTAATGGTGAAAATATTTTAACGGATAGGTAGTACCCGAGGAATATTTAGATTTCACATTAATAAGTTACACTGTACACTCTTCGAATCTGATTCAACGGTCATTTAATATCCTATTTACAACAACCGATATACGTATCCATTCAACGCGAAATAACCATTTTCATTCAATTTCATATTTGGATTTTGACCTATAGGAATCCAACAAGTGGCATAATGAAGAAAACATTTGACGAAATAAAAATTTGGTAGAAACAAACAAATTAACTATGAGAAATTTTGTTAAGAATCCACGCTAACTGTTCCTAGCTAATTGTTCCTAGCTAACTGATTATATTTTATTTATCGCAATTTAATTATCGCAATTTACATTCTCGCAATTTTATTTATCGTCATTTAATTTTTGTTATTTACTTTACGCATTTAATTTATCGTCATTTAATTTCTGTTATTTATTTTACACACTTTAAATATCGGGACACATATACAAGGTTTTGACATATCATATATATATATATATATATATATATATATATATATATATATATATATATATATATATATATATATATATATATATATATATATATATATATATATATATATATATATATATATATATATATATATATACATACATATATATTATTTGGAATAACCATAGACACTCTATATGCAGTCATGCGGGAGTTAGCTATACAGGGTTGAGGTTGATTCTACAATAATATATATACTTTGAGTTGTGATCGAGTCTGAGACGTATACGGGTCATGATACGTATTAATTAATTCGAATATTATAAAGTAAACTATATATGAATTATTCTTTGTACACTGCTAACTGTGGACTATCAACATTGGACAATTAAAATGAATTAAAATATTGATTATAACATATGAAACTAAACAATTCTTCAAGTTTGCCACTTGATTTCATCTTAAACCTCATTTGTATCTTGACAATTCTAATCTGCGTTCAAACCTTTCATGATTCTTAAAAACACCTCAATTGAAAGGATGAACCAACCGCACTTCATTTACGGGAGGAAAGATTGATGCATATAGTTATGCACCTGAAAACACTCGGAACCTGAATAAATGTTTAACACGTAGTTGTGCTAATTCCTTTAGCGTTATTATTACCGAAAATAACTTTACATCTGCTGTTCGAGATAGCCAGTTTTGTCACAGCTCCAGCAAGACAACATCGACTTTTCGTAAGAAACAACCTTATTATAACGTTGATATATACGCGTGCTCTTTTATTGTTACCAGGGAACCTTTCATATTCCACCATATTACCATTAGCGTTTAATCATCTAAAAACACAATTTTCCTAAAGCCACCTCGGGTTAATAACCGATGATTCAGATATCATATCATTAAATGCAGAGGAAACAGAAAAATGGTAGATGGTCTAAACGACCAAAAGTTTGATGATAAAGAAAGGAGTGTTAGGAACGCTCGATAGAAGATTGGGTATTGAAAAACAGATTGAGCTACCCATGAAGGAGACCAAGGACAAATACAAGGACCAAACCCTATATTCAAAGGATTCAGGTAATTCTGGATCCGTTGAAATCTTTAGAGAATATCTTGCTCCGAAGTCATGTTAAAATCTTGCGGAAAAATCTTTCTCCATCAACCATCGAACTTAGAAATTCCAAAATATCATCATCAATATCTTCAATATTTCTAAGGATATTTTCATAAATATTCTCGTTCGAAATTATATACCTCCTTGTGCTTCCTGTGTATCATTATATTGGAAACATTCAATAGAAAATTTAGTACCGAAAAGCAGATTATGCGAAACTAGGAAGAAAGCCGTGGATAAATCACAAAGAATAAGTTTGACTTCAAAGAATCCAAATGATTCAATGTCTGCTAAAGTCTTTAGCGAATATCTTGCTCTTTACCCTAAACCCTTGCGGACAATAGTCTCCATCATCCTCTGATCTTAAATATTCAAAGATATTATCGTATCTTTCATTATAAATATCCTCCATATTTCTGGAGATATTTTTATAACTATTCTTATCTGAAACCATTAATCTCTTCGTGCTATCAGTATTACATCATATAGAAACTGTTAGTTTCTATATTCTGTAAACTTTCGAGCTTAAAATATGAATGTTATTGAAGTAATGTTGGAAACTGATGCATGAGTTAGGATAATATAATGACACTTGATCAACGTGATTATATTATAGTAAGTCATGCTGAGTTTCTAATGGAATGTGATGATTTACAGTACCATCATTATGTGCCATGTTACACGATTCTTTCATTCTACTTAACCTCTAAACATATCAAGAAAATATCTTTTGATGGTTCTGTCTTTTCCGTAACTTCTGGTAATTTGACAAAACAAATCGTGCTACTACCTTTCCTTTCTATCTTGTATATTATGATAATTCGAAACTCTATACCTGATAAGGCTAAAAAGGAACATATATTTCATAGCAAAATCCCCCAAGAAAGACAAGATTTTAGTTGCAATTGTTCCATTTTCAAGTAATATTCGTTTATTTTAAATAAGTGCGAAGACAAAAGGCGAAAACGACGAATTGAAGACACAAAGGTCCAAAAAGCTCAAAAGTACAAGATACAATCAAAAAGGTTCAAATTATTGATGAGGAACGTCTAAAAATGACAAGAGTACAAGTTACAAAACGCAAAGTACAAAATATAAAATTGTACGCAAGGACGTTCGAAAATCCGGAACCGGGACCAGAGTCAACTCTCAACGCTCGACGCAACGGTGTAAAAATTACGAGTCAACTATGCACAAGAATAAAATATAATATTTAAATAATTCATAATAAGAATAATATTAAATAATAAAAAGTTGTTAATTGAGCATAGTTCAGGGGTCATAAGTGAAAATTCAATTTCTAAATTCGCCTATAAAAGGCTTTGTAATCGTAATGTAAAAACATACCTTTTTCTATCTTTTTCTTATTTATCAATATCAATTATCAATATCTATATTCTATATCTCTATCATAATGTTAACTTAATAAGATATAACAATAATCTTAATTTTAATTTTAAATTATGATAATAATAAGATTTATGATAGAGATCGTTTGAGTGTGTAAGTCGAAATTCTGTCCGTGTAACGCTACGCTATTTTTAATCATTGTAAGTTATGTTCAACCTTTTTATATTAATGTCTCGTAGCTAAGTTATTATTATGCTTATTTAAAACGAAGTAATCATGATGTTGGGCTAATTACTAAAATTGGGTAATTGGGCTTTGTACCATAATTAAGGTTTGGGCAAAAGACCGACACTTGTGGAAATTGGACTATTGACTATTAATAGATGGGGGGTATTGTCTAATTGAGTGACAACTCATTGGAGTCTGTCGAACCTATCTTCAAATTAATTATCCTAATAATTAATAATGATTATGGTTGTCCTATTTAGTGACGTTCATATGGAATCTATTATAATCATTTAATTAATTATTCGGGTTGGGTAATTGATTATTCAAACTGATCAAGTGGGTAAATTAATATTCATATCTAATCAAAACAGGGGTAGATTACATACAGTGATAACTGGTGTAATTGTTGACAGAAGTGATAACTGCGTCACAGTTTAAATCCTTAATTAGTTGGAATATTTGACTTCGGGTATAAGGGTAATTTGACGAGGACACTCGCACTTTATATTTATGAGCGATGGACTATTATGGATAAAAACCAGATAGGTATCAAATAAACCATGACAAAGGACAATTAACCCGAGTAACAATTAATTAAAATCAAAACGTCAAACATCATGATTACGGAAGTTTAAATAAGCATAATCCTTTTATTTCATATTCTATCGCAATTTTATTTATTGTTATTTTATTTATCGTCATTTATTTATTTTACGCACTTTAATTATTGTCATTTATCTTTACGCTTAAAAATATAAAATCGACAAACCGGTCATTAAACGGTAAAAACCCCCCCTTTTATAATAATATTACTACTTATATATATATATATATTTATATAAATATAGTTTTATAAAAATATAGTACGTAATCACTAGCTCCCTGTGGAACGAACCGGACTTACTAAAAACTACACTACTCTACGATTAGGTACACTGCCTATAGTGTTGTAGCAAGGTTTAGGTATATCCCATCCGTAAATTAATAAAACTTGTGTCATATTTTGTAGTATTTCCTAGTAAAAATAATACTATTTCGTACCCTCACGCTACATCATCAAGTTTTTGGCGCCGCTGCCGGGGAGCGCTAAAACGCTATATTTTTAATTATAATAATATTGAAATAAAATATAATAATATAATAATATTGAAATAGAATATAATAATATAATAATATTGAAATAGAATATAATAATATAATAATATTTTAGAATCAATTTGATACGTAAAGTTTTAAAAAGTCGTATTTATTAAATACTTCAGGGGTATATTATGTAACTTGTAATTAATAATTTCTATCATGTCGCTTTCATGTGAATAGTAAATTAATTAATTTCTTTTCATTTACTATTCATGAATAGTAAATGAATTAAAAAAAAGTTTTGAAAAAAAATAATAATTATAAAAAAATTATTAATTTGTAAAAAAAAAAATCGTTTTTAAAAAAAAAAAAAAAAAAAGTTGTAAAAAAAATTGTTTTTTTTTAAGAAAAAAAATTCGTTTTTTTAAAAAAAAAAAAAAAAAAAAAAAATTTAAAAAAATAATAAATAATAATTTTTTTTTTAAGTTTTATTACCTTTAGATTTTTAGACTATAGTTACAATTTTTAGTATTAAGTTTAGTTTTGCATAGTTATTTTTATTTCTAGAATTTTTAGGTTTGCCGTAAAATCCCTTAAGTGCTTATTCCTTAGACTAAGATTTAGGTGCTTTAGAATTTTGCGACGCCGTTTTTCGCGCTACTTTCTTATTTTTATTTTTCGACGCCTATTTTTCGACATTTTTCGACGCGCAATCTATTTCTTTCTTATTTCTCGCCATTCTAGTTTTTAGGACTTAGAATTTTTTCTACTTCTTCTCTAAATTTCTTAAAATTACGAAAATTTATTTTAAGTGGTTAAATTGATAGACATCAAAATTTTCTGGTTCGTAGTAATAGTTGGATTTGTACGTGGACCGGGTTATTGGAGCCAAACAGTACTCAATTATATTGAGACCAAACGAATCCTGCCCCTCTGCTGCATCTTTTGGCTATTCGAAACGTGGGCAAAATCAGAAAAGTCTATTAATTGGATAACTTATTATAATTTTTCTTTCCTTTTTAAAAACTAATAGGATATTCAGTAAATGCACCGAGCAAGACGTTCGCCGCCGGTCATACGTTCACCACCTGTAACTCGATCAAGACATCGTTTAACGAATATCGCCGCCGTTGATTTTTCTTTAGAATCGTCATCAAGTCGACCAAATCCTCAAACTCAAATTTCCGATAATCCAGTTTTTGAAACAAACCTCACAATTGAGAATCCGGAGAATATTCAGGAACGGTTTGTAGATCCCGAACCATTAAACTTTCCTCCGGAACCACCAATCATTCAAACAGAGATTGTTGAGGAAAGAAACCATTAAATCAGAAACCTCTAGTGATTCAGATACAACACTTCCAATCATGGAAAATCTAGAACCTCTAAGTATGGAAGACCGAATGAGAGCTACACGCACGGGCCAAGGTCATGCCCTTATTAAACCAGAAGTTAATGCTCCAGATTATGAAATCAAAGGACAAATTCTACACATGGTAACTAATCAGTGCCAATATAGTGGTACGCCGAATGAAGATCCAAACGAACATCTTCGTACCTTTAATAGGATCTGTACACTATTCAAAATCCGAGAAGTGGAGGATGAACAGATCTATCTCATGTTGTTTCCCTGGACTTTAAAGGGAGAAGCCAAAGATTGGTTAGAATCGTTACCTGAAGGGGCGATTGACACATGGGATGTTTTAGTTGAAAAATTTCTTAAACGATTCTTTCCGGCATCCAAAGCCGTGAGACTTCAAGGAGAAATTGTTACGTTCGCGCAAAAGCCAAATGAAACATTATATGAGGCGTGGACAAGATTCGGAAGGATGTTGAGAGGATGTCCTCAACACGGTTTAGACACTTACCAAATAGTACAAATATTCTACCAAGGTGTCAACGTTGCTACACGAAAAGACATCGACATAACAGCTGGTGGTTCCATTATGAAGAAAACCGCAACTGAAGCTTACAAAATTATTGATAACACAGCCTCCCACTCTCATGAGTGGCACCAAGAGAAAGATATATATCGTTCATCTAAAGCGGCTAGAGCCGATTCTAGCCATAACTTTGATTCCATTTCCGCAAAAATAGATGCTTTCGAGAGACGAATGGAAAAGATGAATAAAGATATTCACGCAATACGAATTAGTTGTGAGCAATGCGGTGGACCACACTTAATGAAAGACTGTCACATTGAACAAACGATGGAACAACGTGAGAATGTTGTCTACATGAACCAAAGGCTGGAAAATAGTTATCAGAATAATTATCAACCGCCAAGGCCAAACTTCAATCGAAATCAAAACATTCTTTACAATCCAAAAGGACCCGACAATAACTCGTATAACCAACAAGGTCCGAATAACCAACCAACTCAAAACAACACTTTCAATCAACAAAGACCTGGCTTGTATAAACCACCACAACAAACCGACGAGAAGAAGTCAAATCTGGAAGAAGTGGTATTTAAGCTAGTTGAATCTCAAACACAATTTATTGAAACTCAAACCCAAACGAATGAGAGGTTTGATCAGTCATTTAGAACTCAACAAGCTTCCATTTTGAATCTAGAAAAACAAGTAGGTACTCTTGTTAGATTGATGAGTGAAAGGGAACAAGGAAAGCTACCGAGTAATAATGAAGTAAATCCTCGGAATGAAAATGTTAACATGATATCAACAAATTCTGAAAAACCAGCTCCAGAAGATGGGAAGGTTTTAGATGTGAGTAACAATGAAGAAGTTACACCACCACCACCACCCGAGTATGTAAAGCCAGTGGTGACACCATACAAACCACCCATCCCGTTTCCAAGAAAAGGAGTTGAGTATGAGCAAGTAATAAGTAATAAAGATTGTGATACTTCTGGAAAGAAGAAGAAGAAAAAGAATAAGAAAGTACAAGAAACAAAAGCCGTAGAAGTAAACCCGGTGAATACAGTTCCACCAAAACCTCCACCTAGGGTAGGTGATCCGGGTGAATTTATTGTTCCTTGTCTACTTAGTGATTGTGTCATGTATGATGCACTGGCAGATTTAGGTGCAAGTGTGAGTGTTATGCCTCTTTCCTTATATAAGAGATTAGGTGTAGGTAAGTTAAGTCCAACGGATATGAGTGTTCGACTCTTTGATCAAACCATTAAGCACTCAGTTGGAATTGCTGACAACCTACCCATTCAAGTAGGTAATTTAACCTTTCTAGTCGAATTCATTGTCATTGACATAGAAGAGGACCCAAACATTCCTCTAATTTTAGGTCGACCATTCTTTGCGTCCACCGGGGCGTTATTTGATGTAGGAAATGGAAGAATGACACTTAAAAGTGGTGACAAATCTATCACCTTTATGATTCGAAAGTCTAAATCTCCACCAACCAAAACCGTTGAACCAGAAAAAATGATTGGTAAGAACCATGTTGTTTTACCAACTCCAACGGTAGTGCTTAATAATAATAAAACGCCTAAGTGTGGGGAAAATGAAGTAACACCTAATGATGACATGATAACAAAGAACCCCGTTATTGATACGAAATTAAATGACCCCGTTATTAACAGTTCAATGAAGAAACTTTTTAAACGGGCTATTGATGCTAGAAGTAAGGGGAACTTTAAGTTATGTAACCGGTTAGTATCCAATCTGTCGCCTAAAGAAAGGGCGAAGCTAGTTGAATTATGGGATATTACGGAAGAAGCCGGGCACTGGCTTAAAGAAAAAGTCACAGATAGGCAAGTTGATTATGGACCAAGAGAAATTGACAATGAAGTTAATCACAATTTCAATACCACAGCTACCTAAGTGTGGGGAGATTCGAATGTTCTAAAAAGATAATGCTGTCTAAAGTTATTTGTTCTGTTCTCGTGTAGTTCCGAGAATGGAATCCGATTGGTCTTTTCCGCTAGCAGACACTAAAGAACTAGTTTTCTCCCTCTATTCTGAATTTTTATTTTTTTTAGGTTTTATTTGAAATTAATATGCATTTTAATTTATGTTTTATTGTGATTTTAAAAAAACAAAATTTACTTTATTTTTTTTAAGTTAAAAATATGATTTTTAAAATTCGTCGTAAGTTGAACACTAGGTCATTGAACCGAAATTGCTTTACCCGAGGGCGGGGCGACAAATTTTGTTATCATTATTTTTAATTTTATTGATCTAAAGGATGCCAAAAATATTATATATTATAAATTTTTGAACGTGGGGTTATGTACCAAACTTCAAAAATATGTATATATATGTTTGTATTTTATGTTATGTACACAACAGGGTAAAAACAGCGCACTTTCAAAGACTGTCATGAAGTTCAGCAAAAGCTACTGATTTTGACAAGACGCAAAAAATCAAATGTGAAATAACAATATGTTTGCAAACTCGGTATTTTTAATCACTTTTCTACGTTAATCACCCTCATTAATTTATAATTATAGTCTGATTTCATGCAAATGAGGGCATTGCATGATCTTAAGTGTAGGGAAGGGTTATAAATTCTCTCGGGTTTACACTTAGTTTAATTGCCAAATTTTGTGAAAATTTGAAAAATTTTCAACTAAACGAATTCAAAATCATGTTTATACATATTTATGAACGATGAAAACTAGGTGTTAATATCGAAATTATCGTTACCTCGAAAAGGACATAAATTGAGAAACAACCCAAAACGCTTAAATTCATTTAAAATGGAATTGAAGAGAATAAAAAGGCAAAGAAAGAAACTAAGTGTGGGGAGAATGTACCAAGTTATTTAATTAAAAAACTATATATCACATGTTTCTGTAAAGTTATTGCAGGTGCTTTTGTTTTGGACGATACTAATCAGTTTTACCCGATTTATTATAATACTTTTGAAAGAAAAGATGGATCTACACGATGAATCAATTCCATCATTAAAAGGAAGTAAAGTCTTCCGAAAAAGACACGCGCTTCTTGATTTAGGTCAAGAAGTTGTCGTCCAGACCAGCTGTAGGTTGACGAAAAATCTAGAAAAGTCATCTCTAAAATCAGCAGGAAATCCACGGACCTCAGCATCAAACAGGGTCGCCAAGTGGTCAGATTTATCCTAACCATGAGAAGGATTTATCTCGTACAATGGGGAGGCACCGTGCAAATTAGCTTGATAAGACTAATGAATCAGATCCCCAGAAAGGATAATCTCCTTAAAGATTAAAAATCAGCTTTTAAGCCTGATATTACTCAATCCTTGAGATTGACCTTAAAGATTGAGAATTCAAACTCATGGAATTCAATGATATCTAAACTCGAGCTTGAACGAGAAAATATTTTGATCAAAATACAAACCGATTTGTTTTCTGAAAACCCATTTTCAATGCGTTCATTACCATTGAACGTAAAATCCTAGGAATTCACCTGGAATTCATTAGGTCACCTGAACCAAATCGGGTGTCAACCGTAAGAACGGTGGTTGCATAGCATGGTCGGAGACAGGACCTTGTGCCAGACCGAAAAATCATAGGATGATCTTTACTATCGCTCCTACCAAGGATAGTTCTAGCATCTGACACGTTAAAAGACCATAATCATCTGCATGTCACGGGACATTGCCTTAACAGTTTCTTGTTCATCGCTTTCCTTTACAACCGGACGGTAGTTTACCGAAAGATAATATACGGAACAAGTAAACTGGATGTGTACTTTTCGATACCGGGATAGCAGTGGATTACACGAACCTAAAAGTTTTAGCCAAAATATTGATCCACAAATATATTTTGCAACACCGATGATGGATCAAATCAGAAAACTTGTCTAGGGTAAAATCTAGCTTGAATTTTCAAAAGATCAAATGTTTTCATAAAGATCCAATTTCCTTAAAGGATCTAAATTTTTATAGTCATGTGGGACTGTAAACCGCCTTTCAAATGTGCACTTTGCTTTGGAAACCGAAAGTAAATCGGCTATTTGATTGCAAGTGTCGTTGTCCTAAACCCAAGGCAACTGTGGATGACACACCCACCTTTAACCATATCGTTACTATCATTGTTTATACCGCTCTATCAAAATCACTGATGTACAAAGTGTGAAGAATAAAGAAGTGATTCGTGTGATGTATTATATTATTTCAAGACTGTATTGCTTGAGGACAAGCAACGCTCAAGTGTGGGGATATTGATAAGGCTAAAAAGGAACATATATTTCATAGCAAAATCCCCCAAGAAAGACAAGATTTTAGTTGCAATTGTTCCATTTTCAAGTAATATTCGTTTATTTTAAATAAGTGCGAAGACAAAAGGCGAAAACGACGAATTGAAGACACAAAGGTCCAAAAAGCTCAAAAGTACAAGATACAATCAAAAAGGTTCAAATTATTGATGAGGAACGTCTAAAAATGACAAGAGTACAAGTTACAAAACGCAAAGTACAAAATATAAAATTGTACGCAAGGACGTTCGAAAATCCGGAACCGGGACCAGAGTCAACTCTCAACGCTCGACGCAACGGTGTAAAAATTACGAGTCAACTATGCACAAGAATAAAATATAATATTTAAATAATTCATAATAAGAATAATATTAAATAATAAAAAGTTGTTAATTGAGCATAGTTCAGGGGTCATAAGTGAAAATTCAATTTCTAAATTCGCCTATAAAAGGCTTTGTAATCGTAATGTAAAAACATACCTTTTTCTATCTTTTTCTTATTTATCAATATCAATTATCAATATCTATATTCTATATCTCTATCATAATGTTAACTTAATAAGATATAACAATAATCTTAATTTTAATTTTAAATTATGATAATAATAAGATTTATGATAGAGATCGTTTGAGTGTGTAAGTCGAAATTCTGTCCGTGTAACGCTACGCTATTTTTAATCATTGTAAGTTATGTTCAACCTTTTTATATTAATGTCTCGTAGCTAAGTTATTATTATGCTTATTTAAAACGAAGTAATCATGATGTTGGGCTAATTACTAAAATTGGGTAATTGGGCTTTGTACCATAATTAAGGTTTGGGCAAAAGACCGACACTTGTGGAAATTGGACTATTGACTATTAATAGATGGGGGGTATTGTCTAATTGAGTGACAACTCATTGGAGTCTGTCGAACCTATCTTCAAATTAATTATCCTAATAATTAATAATGATTATGGTTGTCCTATTTAGTGACGTTCATATGGAATCTATTATAATCATTTAATTAATTATTCGGGTTGGGTAATTGATTATTCAAACTGATCAAGTGGGTAAATTAATATTCATATCTAATCAAAACAGGGGTAGATTACATACAGTGATAACTGGTGTAATTGTTGACAGAAGTGATAACTGCGTCACAGTTTAAATCCTTAATTAGTTGGAATATTTGACTTCGGGTATAAGGGTAATTTGACGAGGACACTCGCACTTTATATTTATGAGCGATGGACTATTATGGATAAAAACCAGATAGGTATCAAATAAACCATGACAAAGGACAATTAACCCGAGTAACAATTAATTAAAATCAAAACGTCAAACATCATGATTACGGAAGTTTAAATAAGCATAATCCTTTTATTTCATATTCTATCGCAATTTTATTTATTGTTATTTTATTTATCGTCATTTATTTATTTTACGCACTTTAATTATTGTCATTTATCTTTACGCTTAAAAATATAAAATCGACAAACCGGTCATTAAACGGTAAAAACCCCCCCTTTTATAATAATATTACTACTTATATATATATATATATTTATATAAATATAGTTTTATAAAAATATAGTACGTAATCACTAGCTCCCTGTGGAACGAACCGGACTTACTAAAAACTACACTACTCTACGATTAGGTACACTGCCTATAGTGTTGTAGCAAGGTTTAGGTATATCCCATCCGTAAATTAATAAAACTTGTGTCATATTTTGTAGTATTTCCTAGTAAAAATAATACTATTTCGTACCCTCACGCTACATCATCAATACCTATGAATTCTGGACCGTTACTTGCGAAAAGTAAACAAAAGCATGAAACTCCGAAATAGAAAGGGGGTATAAATCGCAGCAAATAAGAGAGTTCATTAACTGTGGATGACAATAATTATAAGAGACAGAAGCAGGGACATTGAAATGTAAGGGAAGATATAAAGCCCAATAACAACACGGAGGTTACAAACCGTGGATATTAATACGAATAGCAATATAAAGACCAAGGTAATAATAGAAGGAAACAGATTTTTCTGATGAAAGATTGTAAAGAAGGATGATAGAAATGATAATTAGGAAGATATCAAGGACTAGAACTGGATTAAACATTTTCACAATCTTTTGGATGTAGGAACTAAGAAAGAAAGTATATGAATGGTGAGCATAATGGAATGGAAGAGTTAAATTTATAATAAAAATATCAGACAGAGTAACCGAGGCGGATCACCGTATTTAATTTTAGAGATCTTAATTTTCTTTACTCGCCGAAGAATCAAATCTTTTAGATTTAGAAGATTTTCTTTAAATCCATTGAATTCCGGAATTCAATCCTCTACGTCAAAAGCTAAGACGCACCTTAATTTCTAAATTCAAACGTGATCACGTCAAAAAATTATGACGAATCTCTATGTCTTCATTTCAATCTTTTGTGACAGTTTCACTGTTATTGCTTCACACAATCGAATCATTTTACCTATGTTAATCGATAATGATAAAACTCTATTTATAAACTCATATTAGTCAGGAAAACATATTTATTGTTAGCCACGACGACCTCACACAAATTTCGGGACGAAATTTCTTTAACGGGTAGGTACTGTGATAACCCGGGAATTTCCGATCAAATTTCAACACAATCTTGATATGGTTTCGATATGATAAGCAAAGTCTATTAAACTGTGTCTCAAAATATTTGAACTATTTATAGGAATTCAGTTGATCTCTGACTATTTCCAACGATTCACGAACAATTAAATGTAAATAAATATTATAATTGGAAATAATAAAATTTAATCAGTTGAATTAAGAATTATTATTATTAAGTATGGTCATTAAGAATCATTATTATATCATATAACTAATAACATGTAATGTTAATGTCTGATATAGTAAATTTAATTATAAATTAAATCATAACTGTTATAGTAATATTATTATTACATTCAATATTAGCTTCTATATTAGTGGTATTAAAATTATTATGAAAATAAATATAAATATGAATTGTATTACTATTATTACTAATATTATTATTAGTATCATTAATAATAATAATATTATTATTATTATTTTATTTCTTATTAATATTAGTATAATTTTGATAAAGTTATTATTAATGTTATTATTAATTCTATTATTATTATTATTATTATTATTATTATTATTATTATTATTATTATTATTATTATTATTATTATTATTATTATTATTATTACTGTTCTTATTATAATTATTAAAAAAAGTTATAATATTAATATCATAAAGGTTTATATAATATATATGTATAAACAGAGATATATATATATATATATATATATATATATATATATATATATATATATATATATATATATATATATATACCATTATATAAATGCAACTATATAAATATATAATAGATATGTATAAATAGATACATATATAAATAGATATTAAATTATGATATAAAATACAGATATGTAGGAACGAATACAATTGATATCATGGTGTTTATTCACAGAATGCAATTTTATATATATAAATATTGATATAATAAAAAAAAATTTATAAATATGATAAAGTAAGAAAAAGATGAGAGGCAGATCCAAAAATTGGTTAGACTTCTCGATCGTCCTGTAGTTAATTGATTCAGATTGTAGTTAATTGATTCAGATTGTACCAATCTAGAACACAAACAACAGAATGAATCCAAATGTTGTTATCAGTCATTATCCTATTTTTTTTATTTTTTATTTTTTTATTTTTTTATTTTTTTTTTCCATTGTCTACTAATTAGGAATTGAAGAAATCAATTATCAAAACAATTGGGATCCATTATTTAACCACTCCACTTCCATTGTATCATAGAGACGACAATTCACAGAATCAAATATTATATTTTTTATTTTATTTATTTTTTATTTTTTCTTCGATACCCCTGTTCTTATGCGTAAAAATCAAAAGATCAATTTTGATTCAATTTTAAAAATCTAAAAATGCAGTATTGATCTAATTCATGTCGTGACCCTATCTGCAAAGTTTCAATTATTATTTCGCAAAATCAAAGTCGAATTTTGAGGTCAAAGTTCTTGAAATAAAAAGTCAAATATTTTTCTTTGATCAAATTAGAGTTTTCTGTTAAGATTCTAGTCCAATTAATGTTTTCAACAGTTTCCATGAGTGAATTAAAATCTTTTTCATGTAGAGAGTACCACCTAAAATGATGTAAATCTTTAAATTAGAAATCGAGTTTTTTTTTATTTTTCTTCGAACAGATATGACTGTTCTTGATGCTAAATATTTTCATTTTTGCGGCTATTAATACAGTATCTTGAATATAGATTGTTATGAATAAATTTCACAATCTAAAACGAACGAATTAAATCTTAAGTTGATGAAGAGGAGCCCTGGTCGACTTGAAAAATGGAGAAGAAGAAGGAAGCAAACGAAAACTAGTTAAATAGAATTGTGTTACGATTTTAATCAAAAAAATGTGAATGGATCAGTGGTCTGGGTGTTAGCGTATGGGCAAGAGGTCGCAGGTTCAATCCCGACTTTGTGTAGTTTTTCTTTTAGGGGATTTCTCAAGGTAGTTTTTATTTCTAAATTTTGTTATTATTATTATTATTATTATCGTTATTGTTAATATTAGTATTAATAATAAGTACTAGTGGTATTGTTGGTATTATTATTATTAATAGGTATCTTGAATATCATTTATTATCTATAATATCAAATTGTAATATAATTATTATTATTATTATTTATCACTTATTATTACTTTTAGGATTATGTAAGAATAATTATTACTAATATTATTATTAATAATAGTATTACTAAAAATATAAATCTTACCATTATAGTATTATTATCATTATCACGATTATGACTATTATCATTATTATTACTAAAGTAATACAATTTATTATTATTTGTATTAGTATCATTTTATAATATTCAGTATTGTTAATATTGACATAAGTATAACTATTAATATTAACATGAATATTACTATTACATAATTACCAAAATCATTATCAAAATTGTCTTTAACAGTAAAAATTTAATATTTTTACGACTATAAATATTAATATCATTATTATTATCATCAATAGAATTATTAACATTATCACATTATTAAGTAATATTAAGTAATATAACTATTACTATTTTTACCACTATTAGTATTATTTTGGTATTATTATAACTACTATTATTAATGTACAAATGATATATATATATTAAATTATATATGAATTGTTGTACTACTAATTGTGGACTACTAACTGTGGATTATCAATATTGGACAATTAAAATGAATTAAAATATTGATTATAACATATGAAACTAAATATTTCTTCAAATTTGACACTTGATTTCATCTTAAACCTCATTTGTATCTTGACGATTATAGTCTACGTTCAAACCTTTCATGATTCTTGAAAACACCTCAATCGAGAGGATGAACCACCGCACTTCATCTATGGAAGAAAAGATTGATGCATATAGTTATGAACCTGAAAAACACTCGGAACCTGAGTAAGCGTTTAACACGTACCTGTGCTAGCTCATTTGGCATTGTTATTACCGAAAATAACTATACAATCCCTTTCCAAAGTAGCCAATTTTGTCACAGCTTCAGCAAATCAATTTTGACTTTTCATTCGAATAAACTCTATTATAACTTTGATATATAAGTTTTCCTTTCGTCATCGTTACTGGAGAACCGTTTATATCCCACCACATTAGCAGTAAACTTACCAACAACTTTGTTGATCTTTTTACTTTTCGAAAAATCATTATATTCATTGAAACCCTATCATATACTCATCCGCACCTTATAACGAGAATTACTATGCCAATTACCGATAATCAGCAATCATTATTTTGAAATCTCGCAGCATGTCTACATCAAAAGTTACATGTATACATATAACATCTATCTCTTAGAATTATGATCTTTCATTCTGAAATTCTGAAAAGTACCCAATCTACGAATCGATACTCGAAATGGTGAAAAAGCTGAATGAAGCAGAAAAAACAGTAAACGACCTTAATCGTCGGAAGTTTGATGATAAAGGATAGTATGTTGGCAAAGCTCAGAAAAGTTAGAACTGGAAAACGAAATGAGCAAACTATAAAGGAGACTGTGGATAAATCACAAGGACTAAACCTGTACTTAACGAATTCAGATGATTCTTTATCTAATGAACTCTTCAGCGAATATCTTGCTCCTTATTTTTTCTAAATCCTTGCGAAATAATTTTCTTCATCAACCTTCGATCTTAGAAATTCCAAAATATCGTCATAAATATCTTCGATATTTTTGAAGATATTTTTCATAACTATCCTTATCTGAAATCAGTTATCTTTTCACATGATCTGCATTACACCATAAAGGAAACTGTTTAGTTTCTATATTCTGTAAACCTTCAAGTTTAAATTATGAATGATTTGGAAGTAATGTTGGGGACTGAAGCATGAGTTAGTATAATATAATGACACTTGATCAACGTTATTATATTTCAGTAAGTCATGCTGAGTTTCTAATGAAACGTGATGATTCACAGATTATAATCTCATCATGTGCCATGTTACACGACTCTTACATTCTATTTAATCTCTAAACATATCGAGAACATAATTTCTGATAGTTCCATCTTTTCTCTTGAATTCTGGTAATTTAACCAATCAAGATCGTGCTATTACAATTTCTCTCTTAGAAAGATAGTCATGTTCATTCGAAACTTCATACCTATAAATTCTGGACCATTATTCGCTTGACTTAAAGTCGGGAAGAGAAAAACAAACGGATGGAACTCCAAAATATAAAGGAAATGAAGAGGGTGAATTCATAGTGAAATATCCGACAGAGCAATCGAGATAGATGATCGCATTTAATTAAAGAAAATCCTAATTTCCTTAAATTCCGAAGAATCAGATTTTATAGATTTCCAAGAATTTCTTCTAAATCCGTTAAATTCCGGAAATCAACCGTGACTACGTCACCGGATAAGTCAAATCTTCATTTACTCATTTTTACTCTTTTGTGATAGTTTCACCCGTACTCTTCGAATAGTCGAATTATCTTATCCATATTACTCACCAGTAATAAAACTTTATTTATCAGCTCATATTCGTCAGGAAAAAATTCTTATTGTTAGCCATGACGACCACACTCAAATTTCGGGACGAAATTTCGTTAACGGGTAGGTACTGTGACGACCCGGAAATTTCCGATCAAATTTAAACTTAATCTTTATATAATTCCGACACGATAAGCAAAGTCTGTAATATTAAGTCTCGAAAATTTAGAACTGTGTTCATATATTCAAATACCCTTTGACTACTCCCGACGATTCACGAACAATGAATTTCAAATAGATATATATATATATATATATATATATATATATATATATATATATATATATATATATATATATATATATATATATATATATAAATATTATGATATAAGTAAGCTGTGAATAATATATATATATATATATATATATATATATATATATATATATATATATATATATATATATATATATATATATATATAAGAAATTTATAATATTTCATTCTATATAATTAGTTATGTGGTAATATTATTATGATATATTAAAAATTATTATTATTATTATTAAGTATTAGCATTATTATTATCGTTTTAAACTACTCTCAACTTTTACTATTAAACCTCCTTCTTGCTCTATGAAGATCAACAACACCAAACCACTAGTGTTTTTGTCCTCTGATTGAAGCAAAACCATCAGACCATCATGAACTATTGATGTATCCGGTTATGGTTAGATTTAACCCAAGTATCACAAAACCATCACCCAGGGTAACCACCATCGAAACCACCAAAGAACAACTTGTAATTATTCTTGTTCCTTTAGTTCATTAAACCACTTCTCTCTCTATGTCTCTCTCTATATCTCTTCTTTCTATTCGATCAAACCACCAACAAAAGCAAATTGTATACTCATGTTTCTGCCCGTTTGTTTTCCTGCTGTAAGAAACTAACCATATCACCATCTGTATTTATTTATTTTATTCCTTTCTTTTTCTTGTTATCATCTAACCACTTATATCCTTCTTGATTCAATCGCGATACCGAACCAAACATCCTTGTTGTTGTAATGCAATCGTTCTTACTTTCACCCGGTAATTAACCATCGAAACTCTCCCGTTTTTCAAACACCATTAAAACACCAAACCCATCACCCATCATTAAACCATCTCAATTTCCTCTCTCTGTCCAAACAGCCCAACAAAAACCCCATCTATCCTTTTGTTTCCCGTTTTGTTCCAATGATCATCAACACAACATCATGAACCCACAAACATCTTGAACCGTCCTAACCCTTCATGTACATTGTAACTATTTTTCTGTTTGTTTCAATCACCACCACCTTCAAAACACCTTCACTTCATTCGAACAGAACCCACAACCATATACTGCTATCGTTAAAAAACGATGAAAGAAAATTGATGTTACTGCGTAGGTTTTCTGTTCTTTTCCATGTTGATGATGATGTTACGCACGATAATATATACTGCGTGATATCTCTCTTTGTACCGTAATTATTCATTAAAGTAATGAGAGTTGTTGAATTTTTTTGTCAAGTGGAACAAGTTTAATCAAATGGCCGACAACTTTAATAAATCAAAACCCTTTAAATTTTCTTCCTGTCGTGGCTACCAAAACCCTCAAACTGATACACGAAATGGGGCCAGTATATATTTGTTGGGCTTTTTAAACCTTTTTAATCACATACGGGTCGTATATTTATTTATCAGTTGGGCTTCTATTATTTCTGTTGGGCCTTTAACCAAATATGTCAGTTGGGCTGCTGTCTTTAATCATTTCTGTCTTAAAATGGCTCCGTCGATCCATGATCATAAACCAATACATTTCTTAATCAATGATGGTGATTAGAAAATAAGATGACGATTATGATAAGTATAGTTTAAGTTATTGATGAATCTATTATGATGATACAAGTATAAGATGTGTGATGATTAAGATAATGGGATGATCATGATAATCGTATAATAATGATGAGGATATAATAAAGATGATTAATTGTAGAAAGGGTGATAATTAGTGATGGTAATCAGGAGGTTAACAGAGATATTGATGATGATCACGAGGAGTTGAGGACTATTAAGGTTTAAAATAGAGATATTGATGATGATCATGATGATGATCACGAGTAGTTAAGGACTATTGAGGACTATTAAGGAGTCTATGTTGATGATGGTTTAAAAAGGAAAATGATAAACAGCTTCGATTAGGTTAAATAGAATTAAATTGTAAATTAGAGAGACGGTTAGAAATGTGTTTGTGTGGAACGAGAGGTCGTGGGTTCAATTCCGGGCAGTGACAGTTTCCTTTATTTTTGAAGCTTATTAATTCTCTTAAGGTAGTATTATTGCTATTGTTATTATTATTATTATTATTATTATTATTATTATTATTATTATTATTATTATTATTATTATTATTATTATTATTATTATTATTATTATTATTATTATTATTATTAATATTATATTTATTATTATTATAATTATTAAGTATTATTATTTTATTATTATCATTAACACATTATTATTAATAATATTATTATCATTACTATAATTATTAACATTATTATTATTATTATTATTATTATTATTATTATTATTATTATTATTATTATGATTACAAACATAAAGAATATAGATACAAATAATACCATGAAAATGATTAAATTACAATGAATTATTATTATTATCATTATTTTAGTATTATTATAATTTTAACAAACAAAGGATATTTATATATAAAAATATATTTTTACATGTGTCATAACTATATTAATATTACATATTGTTTTTAAATGAAATGTTATGATTATAAAATATTAATTAAATTACATATGATGGATAAACATATTTTAATATAATCATATATATAAATATTAATTATTTATCTATAGTATATAAAATAGTTATAACTAATTTATTTATTAATATCACATACAAATTATTAAATATATTAATATATATATATATATATATGTATATATATGTATATATATATATATATATATATATATATATATATATACTTGCTTAATTGTTATTATATGTTTTAATATATACACAAATGATATAGGTTCGTGAATCCGAGGCCAACCCTGCACTTGTTCAGTGCCGTCATATGTATTTTACTACGAAATACAATATTGTGAGTTTTATTACTCCCTTTTTAAATGCTTTTGCAATATAGATTTTTGGAACTGAGAATACATGCATTTTTTAAATGTTTTACAAAATCGACACAAGTAATCGAAACTACATTATATGGTTGAATGGATCAAAGCCGAATATGCTCCTTTTAGCCTGGTAATCTAAGAATTAGGGAACATGCGACGACCCGTCCTAATCCATAAGGACGAATACAATAACATATGATTACATCGTGAGGTATTTGACCTCTATATGATACATTTTACAAACGTTGCATTTGTTTTTAAAAGACAACCTTTCATTACATCAAAAGTTGACAGGCATGCATACCATTTCATAATATCCAACTTATAAATGACCTAATCTGTCATTTACTTAATAAAAGTCTCTATTGAACTCAACGACTTGAATGCAACGTCTTTTGAAATATGCCATGAATGACTCCAAGTAATATCTTTATAATGAGCAAATGCACAGCGGAAGATTTCTTTAATACCTGAGAATAAACATGCTTTAAAGTGTCAACCAAAAGGTTGGTGAGTTCATTAGTTTAACATAAATAAACATTTTCATCATTTTAATAGACCACAAGAATTTCATTTCTCATAAATATACGTCCCATGCATAGAGATAAAAATAATCATTCATATGGATTGAACACCTGGTAACTGACATTCACAATTTGTATATAAGAATATCCCCATCATTCCGGGATCCTCCTTTGGACATGATATAAATTTTGAAGTACTAAAGCATCCGGTACTTTGGATGGGGCTTGTTGGGCCCGATAGATCTATCTTTAGGATTCGCGTCAATTAGGGTGTCTTTTCCCTAATTCTTAGATTACCAGACTTAATAAAAAGGGGCATATTCGATTTCAATCATTCAACCATATAATGTAGTTTCAATTACTTGTGTCTATTTCATAAAACAGTTATAAAAACAGCGCATGTATTCTCAATCCCAAAAATATATATTGCGAAAGCATTTAAAAAGGGAATAATGAAACTCACCTAATGTATTTTGTAGTAAAAATACATATGACAATATTGAACAATGCAGGGTTGGCCTCGGATTCACGAACCTATATCATTTGTGTATATATATTAACACATATAATCGGAATCGAACAATTTGATATATTATATTTTCAGTTATATGTTATACATATTTATTTTGTAAACTTATTAATATTTATACACATGGTTATATTAATCTATATATATATATGTAATTGGTATTATATCAAAAATTAATAATTTTTTATATGTAATATTAATATAGTTATGTAATATGTATTTTTAATGTACAAAATATTTATTTGTTAGAATGATAGTTTTGATAATATTGATTTACTAATAATAATAATAATAATAATTTTAATAATAATGATAATACTTATGAAAATGATAATTTTTAATAATAATGATACTAATAGTGTTATTAATACTTATAATGATAACAATAATAATAATACTGATAATAATATTAATACTAATATTAATGTTATTAATAAAAATTACAAAAATTTATTAATCATTTTAATACTAATGATAATAATATTAATTATATGAATGATACTAATAATTATGTTTTTAATATTTGTAATAACCTAATGATAATACTAATAGTAATACTTATAATAATAATAATAATAATAATAATAATAATAATAATAATAATAATAATAATAATAATAATAATAATAATAATAATAATAATAATAATAATAATAATAATACTACCTCCAAGTAATGAGCTCTTAAAAACAAAATAAACACCACTGTCCAGGCTTGAACCCTTGACCTCTCACTTAACAACCACACTCTTAAACCAATGAGCTGTTGGTTACTTTCTTTCAATTATTCGCGTTAAAATATATAACCTATACGAAATAGTCAAGATTTCATCTTCCTTATCGTCTTTGATCGTGTATCATCTTCTCACTCGAAATCAGGCTGGTACAAGCCCAACGTAGCCAGGCCCAATTTCGTACCGGCCCATGACTAAAACCACATTAATAAATTTGTGGCCTGCAGCCCAACCTACTAGTCCACTTTGTTTAGTCCAAGAATTAATTAAAAGAAGCCCAAATTACAGTCCTTTAACACAATAAAGCCCAAGTTGCCAACTATAATAGATTTACTGGAAATAAATGTCTCGAGCAGTAGCAGCAAGCACATATTGTAGGTTGATCGAATAAAAAAAATATAAAATAAAAATAAAAAAAATCACGCAGTTTGGTTTTCTTAAAAAAAAATCGAAAAGGAACAAAGGCAACAGGAGCTTCGATCAAGAGATTTTCGATTGATGGTGGCGGTTTGGTTGTAAGATTAAGGGTGGTTGTTCATGGTTAGATTGTGGAGGGTGAGCCGACGGTGAAGCTAGGGTGGCGGTTCTCGGGCAGTGATTCGATGGTGGTGAACATGGTGGGTTGTGATCGCTGTGAGCTGATGGTAGTGATCGAGCCATACAAGGAACAAAAAAAAATAATGAAGTGGTGTTGCGGTGGTGTTCTTGGAGGAGTTATGTCACGACCCTAATTTTTCCGTTATCTTTTTCAGTTAATTATTTAACGGTCATTAACTGTTAGTGTGCCACGTCATTTCTATGACCTATATTATTATTTTTATAATAATATATATATATATTAATTATTATGTGTTATGTGAATATTTGTATTCATATTTTAATTTATACGTTTCTACGTCTCGCGGATTTCCATCCGGCGAATCTTTTTGGTTTTTAAACCAACGGTCGAGTTTTTGGGACATTTAAATCCTAAATATTTTAAATATGATATTTTAAGATCATATTATTATATAGTGTATTCATATTTATTTTTCGTCGCGCGTTTGTTATCTTTTCGGATTTTTAATCGCGTAAGCGTGTTTTCGCATTTCGGGCTTTGTTCGGGCATTCAGGCCATGAGGATATAATCATTTAACAAATTTGGGCCATGGGGCCCACCCCACAACCCACCCATCGGCCGAAATAGGGAGGGGGGATCTCCCTTGCTTTTCCATTTTTCTTATTTTTGTTTTATTTCACAAAACTTGAAGCCTAAACCTAAAAATACAATTTTGCTCTCTTTTTCTCTCTTCCCCTTTGCTTGTGCTGTCGCCAACCATCACCAACAACACCGTCATCATCAAAAATTAAAGCTTAGATCAAGGAGTGATTAGTACCAACGCGTTCCTCTCGTCTTTCTCTACGCGATTACATAGATCTTTTCTCGATTAGGGAATAAACCCTAACCCTAGAATTTTCAAATTTTCATTTATTTACTGTATTTTGATGATTATTTAGTAGTATGATGTTTGTGTATTATTGTAATGGTGTTTGTATGCATAGATGTACTCATAATCACATGTTTTCGGTTTGTTATATTCTGGACAGCAGCTATTTCGTGTATTCTGGGTTTTTGACTGAGATAAATGTTAAAATAAAGTATGTAAATGAGTTCCTCTCATCAAGACATTAATTTTAGACTCCGGAATCATGTCGTTTCGATTCCCGGAGCCCTAGTTATGATCAAATTACTATTTTGTTAAAATTGAAATGTGGATTGACATGAAACAGGTTTGGTCCTACTTTGTGACATTCCTTGATGTCTTTAGGGTGTTTTAGTGTGTTAGGACTGATGGTGGAACGAACTTTCATGTTCGGGTCACCTAAATCCGAGCCACGGTTCACCCGTTACGACTAAAACACGGTTTTGAGAAGATCGAAGGTCCAAGTGGTGTCATGGCTGATTACCACGACTTGTGGACTGTTCTTGGTGTGTTCTTGAGTGCACCATTGTGTTGGGTGGTTTGAATAGGCGGAGATGCATATAAGGCTCGCCAGAAATCGACACCCGGGGCTCAAGATACGACCCGATGAACTTTTGAATTAAAACTTATGTTTAATTCTAAAACTTATGATAAAAATAATGAAATTCATTATTAATTAATTACTTATAATAAAAGAAGTAATTATTATTATTTAAGACTTATGATATAAATATTTATTATATCATTTAATTATTATTTATGATTTAATTAACATTTTAATTTAACTTATGATTAATAATAATAATACTTTTATTATTAATGGAAAATACTTATGATAAGTATTAAATTTATTTTATAAGAATATTATTATAAGACTTATAATAAAGATTAAATAATTATTTAATTATTATAAGACTTAATTATTATTTAATTATTATTTAATTATTAAATACTTATGATTTAATAATTATAATTAGAAAGTTATGATATGATTAATAATTCATTATTAATTAATAATACTTATGATATGATTTAAAATTTATTATTAATTAATAATACTTATATTATGATTAATATTTAATTAATTAATTAAATACTTATGTTATATTAATTATATCATTTCAACTTATATTAACTTTAATAATTCATTTTATTTAATTAAACTTATGTTATGACATAATTATACACTTTTAACTTTAATAAACGTTATAACTTATGTTATTATTATAATTTACACTTCTCAAAGTAATGTTGACTATGTTTGACTAAGGTTGACTTTTGAGTTGACTTTCAGTTGACTTTGACTTCCAGTCGACTTTTGTTGACTTTCTAAATAAGGAAACTTTCCTAACTTAAAAACTTTCTAAAAATAGAACTTTCTAAATTTGGAAACTTTCCAAAAATAGAAAATTTCCAAAAATAGAAACTTTCAAAAAATAGAAACTTTCCTAAAATAGAAACTTTCCAAAAATGGAAACCTGCTAAAAATAGAAACTTTCTAAAAATAGAAAGTATGTGTCCGTACGCTGTTCCAGTCAAACCGATGCTTGCCGAGTATTGTTCTATGTCTACTTGCAACATGTACAATAGCTATCATACTAAGACTTGACCTAAGTTAGTTATTTATATCGACCTGCTTTATTTATAGGTCGGAGTTGTGATCGTTCCTGATCACTTTATTCTATTTGATGTTCGCTTGTTTGTGTGGTTTCTTCAGTTGCTTTTAAGGTGAGTTATAGTCCCATTTTTACATACTTTTCAAAGTATATTTTTGGGATGTGATTACATGCATTTTATTTCACGTTTAGACACAAGTGACAATTAAATTTAAATTATTCATTGTGAGTTGGACAAAAATATTTCCTAGTCTGGTAACTGTAATCATTGGTTTCTACCGGTGAACGCGAATCCTACGGATAGATCTATCGGGTTTGACAACCCCATTTCGAGCTAGTCGCGCTAGCAATTTATAATCGGAATGTTTAGTACTTCGTAATTTGTTGTAGATACACTGTCCAAGTGTATATTTTTATTGTGTTTGGCAAGGGTAAATAAAGGGTTAAGTGGTTACCAGGTGGCTCATTGATAATAGAATAATGTTTAATGTTTTCTAACATTTTTAAATCTTGTGGTCTAAAGTTTACTTATTTATTTAAACCTATAATTCACTCAACCTTTGTGTTGACAGTTTACTTGCATGTTTTCACAGGTACTTGAGTTATATGATGCTTCCGCTGTCTTTAGAAGAGTCTGCATGCATTTGGGCAGATTTTATTGAAACAATTTATGAAACTTAAGTTGGCATTCTATTTTTGGATAATTTAAACCTGTGGGTTGTTGGCAAGGTTTTGTGTCAACTTTTGGTTTATTACTATGGTTGGTTGTTTTAAAAGTACTTATTTTGGTTTGTTTCCTTTTTGGGAAAAGAATGCAACTTTGTTTATTTAATTCATTTAAGTCCGATCAAGCTGTGGGACCAACGGACGGATCCGTTAAGTGTTTTGACGGGGTCGTCACATGTGGTATCAGAGCGTTAGTTGTTGGGAACTAGGCGGTCTTAATGTGGTCAACCCGTGGTTTTTAGGGTGCATTAGAGTCTAGTCTATAGCCCGACCTTTTTGCTATAGCATTAATATGCATTTCATTCCGTATAAGTTATATTATTAGCTTTTATATCTTTTTGGTATGTGGTTTGCGTTTTTGCTATTTGCAGATGTCAACTTCGAGTGATAACTCCGTTGCTGCTCCTGCTCCACCATCTCCTGCTAGACGTCGTGCTAATCAATCAGAGATCGATGATCCTGTTCATTACTATTTTTCTACCATTACTCATATGAACCGGGCTTATAATGAGGTGACACGTATTAACGCCCTTAGTGATTGTTTGCACACTTTGCCACATAATGAAGTTATGGACGAGATCTGTGCCGACATGGGTAACTTTATCACTTTCAAGCATAGGGTTGAGGATGAGAACCGTAAGAGTGATCGAGAAGTTAAGGCTAAGTTCGAGGCTCTCGAGAGCACTGTTCGTGTGTTGAAGGAAGAGTTGGTTGTTGTGAAAGGGAAGTTGCGTAAGTATGAGGATCCTGCCGAGACTCATGCTGGACCAGCTTATCACACCCGCTCTAAGCGAATGTTATGTGATTATTCATATTGATTATCTATTTCATCAGACTTAATGTCCTTTTTATACATACATTTTGGGTTATGTACGGCGTTTTGCCGAGGATTTTATTATGCTTTTGTTATGGGATACTTTTCATTATGTATGGATGGTTATTTTTATGACATCTATTATCATTATCATGTTTTATTTCTGATGTTGTAGCTCTTGGCTTGTTATATTATGCGTAATATATGTTCATGTATGTTAGGTGCTATGTATGTTGTATGATGTTATCATAAAATATGTATGCATGTGATGGTTATTTCTATAACAATCATAACTGTCATGTTATTACTCACAGTGTTTGTTAACTATTATTTATGATGGTTAATCTTTTCGTGTTTTGATCTATTCCTTTATGACACTAGTATCATTCTTGGTACTAACGATGTGTTATTCTATTTTGAAGATCATGCCTCCAAGAGAGTCCACTGAAGCGCGTATGCAATGCCTGATCAATGAAGGAATTGCTGCTGCTATGGCAGCAAATGCTAATGTTAACGCCAATGTGAACAACAACGTGGGATGCTCCCACAAAACTTTTATGGCTGGTCGACCCCAAGAATTCAGTGGTACGGAAGGACCAATAGGGCTTACTCGTTGGTTCGAGAAAATCGAATCTATTTTCAGGGTCAGTCGGGTCCGTGAAGAGGACAAAGTTAGTTTCGCTAGTTGCACTCTCAAGGATAGTGCCTTGACATGGTGGAACAATCTGGTTAGTAGTTTGGGGAACAATGTAGCTTATGGTTTGGCCTGGAATGATTTTAAGGAAAGATTGATCACCCGCTATAGACCTTGGGGTGAGCTTAAGAAGCTAGAGGTTGAGCTCAAGAATTTGAAAATGCATGGCACCGAGTTATATGCCTATGAACGAAGGTTTTTCGAGTTAACTTTGCTGTGTCCTAGGGTTTATGCGGATGAGGACCGCAAAATTGAGGCTTACATTGATGGTTTGTCCAAGAAGATTGAACACGGGGTTGAGTCTAGTGAACCCCAGACTATTGAGGCGGCTATGTCTATGGCCCACAAACTTAATGACAAGGTGTTGAGAAGAAGCAAGACTACAGTTGTTGAAAGTAGTGAGGAGGTTGTCAAGAAGGATGATAATGGGAAACGAAAGTGGGATAACAACTGCAATCAAAACCAAACTCAGCAGAAGAAACAGGATACCTCAGGTGCTAACAATAGAAATCAGCGTGTGTGTCCTCGTTGCTATAAAGCTCATGATGGTTACTGCACAGTTACTTGTAAGAGGTGCTCCAAGCAAGGGCACATTGCTAAAGATTGTACAGTGCTTTTGCCGGGTTCTGCTACTCCCGCGGCTGGTGGTAATTGATGTTTCGCGAGGTGTATATAAAATACTATTAATTTTTAGCAGGAAAAACTATTAAATACGATACAATTTTACACAAGATATTTATTTATTTAGAGAGTGGATATACCTAAACCTTGCTACAACACTTATAGGCAGTGTACCTAATCGTACAGTAGTGTAGTTTTTAGTAAGTCCGGTTCGTTCCACAGGGAATCTTTTTAAACAAAGCTTAACGCTATATTAGTTTACTTTTATAAAAATACATATATATATATAAGTAATATTATTATTATAAAGGGGGGTTTTTACCGTTTAATGACCGGTTTGTCGATTTTAAAACTTTAGTCGCAGTTAAAACCAAATGTAAAGTATTAAAAATAAATACAAGACTTAAATTAAAGCGTAAAGTAAATAACGATAATGAAATTGCGAATAATAAAAGTGCGATAAAATAAACTTGCGATAATTAAAAAGTGCGATAATTAAAAGTCCAATTAAATACAATAACAATAAAAATGCGATAATTAGAAGTGCAATTAAATATAAAATAAAGGAAATTAAATATGAAATAAAAGAATTATGCTTATTTAAACTTCCGTAATCATGATGTTTGACGTGTTGATTTTAGTTTTAAGCCCATGGGTTAATTGTCCTTTGTCCTGGATTATTTAATATGTCCATACGGATTTGTCCATAATAGTCCATCAGTCATAAATATAAAAAGCGAAAGCCTTCGTCAAATTATTCTTATTCCCGAAGTCAAATATTCCAACTAATTGGGGATTCGAATTGTAACAAGGTTTTAATACTTTGTTTAATGAATACACCAGGTTATCGACTGCGTGTAAACCAAGGTTTTACTACTTTGTTAACAATTACACCAATTACCCTTGAATGTAATCCACCCCTATTTTAATGAGTCCATTGACTATTAATCCATCCCCGTGTCCGGTCAAATGAACAATAATTCGTACTTATAAATATCCCGTCCATCGTGTCCGATTAAGCGTATGTGGTTATATATAAATACGTCGAATTATAAGTTTGTATATTAAATTAACAAGGTATTGTTTAGTTAATATAAAACCCATTAATAGCCCATAGTCTAATTTCCACAAGTGTCGTTCTTTTATCCAAACCCCAATTATGGTACAAAGCCCAATTACCCAATTTTAGTAATTAGCCCAACATCATGATTACTTCGGATTAAATAAGCATAATAATAACTTAGCTACGAGACATTAATATAAAAAGGTTGAACATAACTTACAATGATTAAAAATAGCGTAGCGTTACACGGACAGAATTTTGACTTACGCCCTTACAACATTCGCTAACATACCCTTATTATTAGAATTATAATTAAAATTAAAATATAAATTATAAATATATATATATATATATATATATATATATATATATATATATATATATATATATATATATATATATATTTTACGATATAGATAGAGAGATGGATGGATATTTGGTTATTTTTTTCGATCAGAATTCGTTTGCTTTTATAGGGATTTTCAACTTTTGGGGCTCCGCGACTCGCGGCATTTTTGGCCTTCAAACTCCGCGAGTCGCGGAGATTGAAATTACAGCTCAGTCCCTTTTGGAGTCTTTCTTGCCGACGGTTTTAAATATAAATATAATATATTAAATAATTATAAGAATTATTTAAATATTATATTATATTTATGTGCATAGTTGACTTGTAATTTTTAGTCCGTTACGTCGAGCGTTGAGAGTTGACTCTGGTCCCGGTTCCGGATTTTCGAACGTCCTTGCGTACAATTTAATATCTTGTACTTTGCGTTTTGAATCTTGTACTCTTGTAATTTCGAGACGTTTCTTATCAATAATTGGAACCTCTTTGATTGTCTTTTGTACTTTTGAGCTTTTTGGTCGTTTGCGTCTTCAATAGTAGTAACGATATGGTTTACAGTCCCACATGACTATAAAAATTTAGATCCATTAAGGAAATTGGATCTTTATGAAAACATTTGATCTTTTGAAAATTAAATCTAGTTTTTACCCTAGATAAGTTTTCCGAAATAACCCTTTACCGGTGTTTGCAAAATATTTTTGTGGGTTTGGGTGGTTTCAGATTTGAAAATTTTAGCTCAAAACTTATGGTTTGTGTCACCCACTTGCTAACCTTGTATTTGGAAAGCAACACGTCTAGTTTACTTGTCCCGTATATTACCTTTCGTTAAACTACCGTCCGGTTGTAAAGGAAAGCGTTGAACAAGCAACTGTTAAGGCAATGTCCCCTGACATGCTTTTAATTATGGTCTATAACGTGTCGGACGCAATTACTATCCTTGGTAGGAGCAATAGTAAAGCTCACCCTTATGATTTTTCGGTCTGGCACAAGGTCCTGTCTTTGACCACTATGCAACCACCGTTCTTATGGTTGACACCCGATTTAGTTCAGGTGACCTAATGAATTTCAGGTGAATTCCTAGGATTTTACGTTCAATGGTAATGAACGCATTGAAAATAGGGTTTTCATAAAACAAATCGGTTTGTAATTTTGATCAAAATATTTTCTCGTTCAAGCTCGAGTTTAGATATCATTGAATTCCATGAGTTTGTAATTCTCAATCTTTAAGGTCAATCTCAAGGATTGAGTAATATCAGTCTTAAAAGCTGATTTTTGATCTTTTAAGGAGATTATCCTTTCTGGGGATCTGATTCATTAGTCTTATCCAGCTAATTTGCATGGTGCCCCCCCCATTGTACGAGATAAATCCTTCTCATGGTTAGGATAAATCTGACCACTTGGCGACCCTGCTTAATGTTGAGGTCCGTGGATTTCCTGCTGATTTTAGTGATGACTTTTCTAGATTTTTCGTCAAACTACAGCTGGTCTGGACGACAACTTCATGACCTAAATCAAGAAGCGCGTGTCTTTTTCGGAAGACTTTACTTCCTTTTGATGATGGATTTGATTCATCGTGTAGATCCATCTTTCTTACAGTAAATCAGGTAAAACTTTTTAGTTTAGTCCAAAGCAAAAGCATTTTCAGTTATTTGTACAAAAATATGTGATAAATGTTTAAGATAACTTGGTAAATTTTCCCACACTTGGCTTTTATTTTCCTTTTTATCGTCCTCTATTCCATTTTAAATGAATTTTAACATTTTGGTTTGTTTCTCAATTTATGTCCTTTCCGAGGTAACAATAATTTCAGTGTTAAAACCTAGTTTTATCGTTCATAAATATGTATAAACATGATTTTGAGTTCATTTAATTGAAAATTTTGAAAAATTTTACTAGAATTGGGTAGTCAGTATATAAGACTAGGGCTGTTCTTTATTATCAGAGAGCACTAGATTCTAATACAACTACTGCTTTACTAGTATTTTTAATGATAACCAAGTGTATAAAGTAAAAATTTTAAAAAATCCGAAAGAATTTAACCCCTTCCCACACTTAAGATCTTGCAATGTCCTCATTTGCAAGAAATCAGTAACAATTTAAATTATTGAGGGTGATTTGTGTGAAAATGATTAAATTTTACCAAAGTTTCCAAACATATTGGCGTTTGTTTGCTGAATGATAAATGGTGCACATCATTTGTTCATTCCGTCTTGTTGTTATTTCACATATATTTTGCATCTTGTCGTCAAAATTAGTTGCTTTTGCTGAACTTAATGCCAGTCTTTGAAAATGCGTTGTTTTACCCTGTTGTGTACATAAGATAAACTGCAAACATATATACATATTTTTGAAGTTTGGTATATTACCCCACATTCAAAAATTATTAAAATCTAAGAATAAAAGTTAGAAAATTATAAAAACTATTACAATATTAACATAAGTATTAAATGTATCAATATTACAAATTACAAAATAAATAAAACTAAGTAGACTAGGGATGATACTGGTACCAATAGGGATTCCAAGCATAACCATAGGTGCTATAAAATGCTTCGGCAGGGTTATACGTAGGATACGGTGGCTGCATCTCTATAGACCAGGGAGGGAATATGGGTTTTGGTGTAGGAATATAGTTTCTACCTATATGTTGGCAATGAGCTATGATTTGGTTCTGATGAACTTGCCAATCTTCAAATGCTCTCTGTCTAGCATTTTCGTACTCCTGTGAAGCTATAAACCTTTGCATTTCTTGCATCTCATTTCCCCCTCCTACATTACCTTGCTGTTGGTTTCTCTCAACCTGTGGATGTCTACCATGGTATTGGACTGCGGCGTTATTTCGCCTCTTCAAAACTTTCGCACCATGGTATACATTTAAACCTATAGTATCGCGGGGTTCTGGTTCTTCTACTAATAATCCCCCCCCGACTTATATCCACACCGAGATATTCAGCAATCAAAGTAATAAAAATACCACCTCCTATTATGCTATGCGGTCTCATCCCCCTAACCATAGCTGATAAATAATAACCCACACAATAAGGTACACTTACAGCGCTTAGTGGGTCTCGAATACACATATGGTAAAACAAATCCTGTTCATTTACCTTTTCCTTGTTCTTACCCCTTTGTGTAATCGAATTAGCTAAAAACCTATGAATTACTCTTAATTCAGCTCTATCTATATCCAAATAAGAGTAATTTCCTCCTTTGAAAAGGTGATGGCTTGTCATTTGACTCCACACACCGTGTGTATCAAAATTTTCATCTATCTTTCTACCATTTAGTATCAACCCTCTACAATCGGCAGATGCTAACTCCTCTGGCGTATATATACGTAAAGCCTGAGCCATGCCTAGTAAAGACATGTGGCGCATCGAACCGCCTAACAAAAATCTAATAAAAGATCGATCGGTTAAACTAGCTACCCGATCATTCAACTCTATACTACACAACAATTCTTCACACCATACTTTATATACAGGTCTACGCATGGTGAATAAACGTACCCAGTCATTAAAAGTAGAATTACCATACCTCTGTACAAGTAATTCTCTAATTGGCCCGGCCAATTCTACAGCTTCTAAGGGTCCCCATTCTACGACCCTCGGTACCTCAACAACTTTAGAATGAAGCGTATGCAACCCCCTTTGATACTTTGGATAATCTATCCAAAGTCTGTCAAATCTCAGGTTCGGATGCAAATCTTCCAAGTGCATATCAGAAAAGGTCATGGCTGGATGAGGTATATCCTGCTTGTAGTAGTTATCCACCTCCTGTTGTTCCGCATTCTCAGCAGGAGCATTGCGAGCTTGGGATGAAGATTCACTCCTTTCAGTCTGCAAAACACATCAAACACAATTTTTGTGCATCCAAATATGCATTAGTGTCAGCAAAATCATCAATCAAAATAATTACAATGACATGATCAATTTATATCAAACTTAAGCTTATTTTCACATTTTTGTCAAATCTACACTTTTTCAAATAAGCATATACGAAAATGTTCGCCAAGTTCATAAGGATTCAACTCAAATAACATGTCAAAATAATCATTACTAGCAACTAAACAAGTTTCAAATGGCATTATCTCTCAAAAATCAAGTTCATGAATTTTAGACTTGAAAAAGTCCACTTTAATTCTCAAAATCATGTTTAGGCTCAAAGTTTGGATCATTTAACTACCTAAACATGTTACACTACTTAATTTAGCAACAATTCATGACAAAAATCGGCCATAACCTGTTTATATCAAAAAGCCCCAAATTTGCTCAAGAATGCAAACCCTAGATTACTCAAAATTTGAAGGTTAAGGCTTCTAATCATGTTAAATAGCATCAATCTAGGTTATACAAGCATAATACATAAACAATTTAAGCCTAATTACACTAAAAAGCATCAAAATCAAATTGGGGAAAAAATTGCTCAAGAACACTAATTTCGGATTAAATGGTGTTTAGGTATAGAAATTTACCGTTTTTCTTGAGTAATTCCTTGATAGCATCCTTCTCAACATGATTTTAGTAAAAGATTTGATGATTAACGGTTAAAAATTGTGATTTTGGGGGTGTTTTTGCGAGTTTTTTCGGAGTGTTTTTCGCAGTGTTTTCTGTTTTTGTGGGTTGGGACTGAGCTGTTCGATCAGTATATTTTTTTCTGGTTTTCGGTCCTCCCGCGACTCGCGGGGATTAAACCTCCAAACTCCGCGAGTCGCGGAGTTTGGTATTTTTATTTTTTTTAAATATAATCTTTAACTTATTAAAACAATTAAGTAATTAATTTTAAAATTTTGTTTCCCTTGTTATTTAGGACGAGGTCGTTTCGGATCGATGTCCCAGTCCGTCCTTCGACAAAATTTTAAAATTTGTCTTTTTGTAGCGATTGTTTTAAAAGCTAAGATTTTTTGGTTTTTTAATATTTTTGGAATACTTTAATTCAATAAGATTAAAAATAATGATAATAAAAGTTCTCGTCCCTCCCTCGGGTAAAGCAATTTCGGTTCAAAGACCTAGTTTTCAACTTACGACGAATTTTAAAAATCATATTTTTAACTTAATGAGATAAAGTAAATTTTTGTTTTTAAATTCACACAACTTAAATATGAAATTCAAAATTAATATTAAAAATTCACACCAAACTTAAAATTTAAAATGCATAAAATTAAAAATTCACACCAAACTTAATTTAAAAATTCATATTATAAATTCACACCAAACTTATATTAATTTTTCTAATATTTACAATTTTAAATATATTGTTTTTACAAAGTTTACAATATTAATTTAAGATTTATATATTAATTTTAAAAACATGGTAAAAATAAAATTAAAAATCTTTTTGGCTTTTTATCCCACTTTAATCAATCAAATATTATCAAAAATATGCGCCCCTCTTTTCGGTAAAGTAATTTCGGTTCCAAGACCTAATTTAACTCATGACGAATTTTTGAAATATTTTGGGTTGATTGATTAAAGATATTTATACCTTAAGAATAAACGTTAAATTGCGCAGTGATGTAATAAATTTTTTTGAATGATATTAATAATTTCGGTCGCCAAACCTAATTTTATTCAATACCAATTTAATACTTTATAGCGAACAAATTAGCGTTTATTATCAAAAGGTTAAAAATAAAAAAAAATTAAAGACTGTACAGACATACCTGTGAAATAGATTTCTTAGTTATACGATCTATCCCATTCATAAGATAGTCGGTTTAATTGGTTTTCCATAGCTACATAGGCGTAACCTCGAACATTCAGTGTCTTTTCTTCTAAACATATGAACGGTCTGTCTCTGCATAAAGTAACAAATTCGGTGTTTCAATAGGTTTGATTATTTGAACATTTACCTCCATGTGACCATTTTCCGCATTTGTGACATCTTTCTAGGTGTCGTGCTCTTCTTTTCGCTGCGGATTTTGATTTTCCTTTACCAAATTGTAACTTATTATCTTCGCATCTGGATTCTTTTCTAACTCCGTCCATTCTTTCTCTGATTACTGATACTATTTCACTCGGTAGTGTGTCATTATTACGTTTAGTGATCAAAGCGTGTAGCATTAGACCATGATTTAGTTCACAGGCAGTCTTCATTTTGTAAAAACCTAAAATAAAAATAAAAATTCAGAATGGGGGGAGAAGACTAGTTCTTTAGGGTCTGCTAGGGAAAGACCATTCGGGTTCCATTTTCGAGAACTACACGAAAACAGACAATCTAACTCTAACATAAATACATATTATCCTTTAAAGACTTGATTCTCCCCACACTTAGTTAGCTGTGGTGTCGAAATTGTGATTAACTTCTTTGTCGACTTCCATCGGATTATGTATGTAGTGTTTAACTCTGTGACCATTAACTTTAAATTCAATCCCATTTGAATTTATTAATTTTATCGTTCTGTATGGGAAAACTCTTTTGACTATGAATGGTCCAGACCATCTTGATTTCAATTTTCCAGGAAATAGCTTGAATCGTGAATTGAAAAGAAGAACTCTGTCTCCTTCCTTAAATTCTTTTGAACTTCTGATTCTTTTATCATGCCATTTCTTCGTTCTTTCTTTATAGATTATCGAATTTTCGTATGCTTCATGTCTTAATTCTTCTAATTCATTTAGTTGACTTAATCGTAGACGTTCAACTTCATGTAAATCAAGATTACATGTCTTCAAAGCCCAAAATGCTTTGTGTTCAATTTCTACTGGAAGATGACATGCTTTTCCATAAACAAGTCTAAAAGGTGTGGTTCCAATTGGAGTTTTGTAGGCTGTTCTAAAAGCCCAGAGTGCATCCTCCAATTTAATGGACCATTCCTTCGGATTTGATCCTACGGTTTTCTCTAGAATACATTTTAAAGCTCGGTTGGTATTTTCAAATTGTCCACTTGTTTGTGGATGATATGCGGTGGAGATTTTATGAGTTACTCCATATCTTTTAAGAACTTTCTCAAGTTGATTATTAAAGAAATGAGTTCCCCGATCACTTATTAAAGCTTTCGGTGTTCCAAACCTTGTAAAAAGACGTTTTAAAAAGTTGACTACAACTCGTGCATCGTTAGTTGGGAGAGCTTGTGCTTCCGCCCATTTAGATACATAATCAATGGCTACGAGTATATATAGATTATTATGAGATTTTGGAAATGGACCCATAAAGTCAATACCCCAAATGTCAAATACTTCACATACTTGGATGACATTTTGTGGCATTTCATCACGTTGACTTATTTTTCCGGCCCTTTGACAAGCATCATAGGATTTGCAAAGAAGGTGTGCGTCTTTGTAAATTGTAGGCTAATAGAATCCAGCATCATAAACTTTTCTTGCTGTTAGTTGAGGCCCATAATGCCCTCCTGTTGGTCCTGTGTGACAATGGTTTAAAATTTTACTAGCTTCATCTCCAAATACACATCGGCGTATTATTCTATCGGGACAACTTTTAAACAGATGTGGATCTTCCCAAAAATAGTGTTTTATATCACTGAAGAATTTCTTTCGTCTTTGGTACGATAATCATTTTTCAAGGAATCCACATACTAAGTAGTTTGCATAGTCTGCAAACCATGGTATTTCTTTATAATCTATCTTCAATAGATATTCATCAGGAAAGTTGTCTTGTATGGCCGATTCATTTAGAACTTCTAATTCGGGATTTTCAAGACGAGAAAGATGATCAGCGGCGAGATTTTCTGCTCCTCTTTTATCTCGGATTTCAATATCAAACTCTTGTAAGAGTAAGATCCAACGGATTAATCTTGGTTTGGCATCTTGTTTTGAAAATAGGTATCTAAGAGCAGACTGGTCGGTATAGACCACCGTTTTTGCTAGAACGAGATATGATCGAAATTTGTCAAAAGCAAAGACAATAGCAAGGAGTTCTTTTTCAGTAGTTGTATAGTTCGTTTGTGCTCCTTGTAACGTCTTACTAGCATAATATATAGGTTGAAATCGTTTTTCAATCCTTTGTCCTAAAACGGCTCCCATTGCAAAATCACTTGCATCGCACATTTGTTCAAATGGTAGATTCCAATTTGGTGTTATCATGATCGGCGCATTAGTGAGTTTTTCTTTAAGAATATTAAAAGATTTGATACACTCATCTGAAAAGATGAATGGAGCATCCTTTTCTAGGAGTTTATTCATAGGAGTGGCAATTTTTGAAAAATCTTTTATGAAACGTCGGTAAAAACCGGCATGCCCTAGAAAACTCCTAACTCCTCTAACATTGGTGGGATGTGGAAGTTTAGCAATTACATCTACTTTAGCTCTATCCACTTCAATTCCTTCTTTTGAAATTTTATGACCAAGAACGATGCCTTCTTTAACCATGAAATGGCATTTCTCCCAATTAAGTACTAGATTTGATTGTTCGCATCTAATAAGCATTCGTTCAAGATTAACTAGACATGATTCAAATGTATCACCGAAGACTGAAAAGTCATCCATGAAAACTTCAATGCATTCTTCTATCATGTCGTGAAAAATCGCCATCATACACCTTTGAAAGGTTGCAGGGGCGTTGCAAAGTCCAAATGGCATGCGTTTGTAAGCAAAAGTACCATAAGGGCACGTGAATGTGGTTTTCTCTTGATCTTCGAGTGCTATTGGAATTTGAAAATATCCGGAAAATCCATCTAGAAAACAATAGTAACTATTTCCGGCTAATCTTTCCAACATTTGATCTATGAAAGGTAAGGGAAAGTGATCTTTTCTGGTGGCGTCATTTAATTTTCTATAATCAATACACACACGCCATCCTATTACAGTCCTAGTAGGAATAAGCTCATTTTTCTCATTTGTAATGACAGTCATGCCACCCTTCTTAGGTACGCATTGAACTGGGCTTACCCATGGACTATCAGAAATTGGATATATCAAACCTGCATCTAGCAGTTTAATAATCTTTTTTTTAACTACATCTTGCATATTTGGATTTAGTCTTCGTTGGCGTTGCACATACGTTTTATGACCTTCTTCCATAAGGATTTTATGTGTGCAATACGAAGGACTTATTCCTTTAATATCATGAATCTTCCATGCAATGGCTGGTTTATGAGCTTTCAACACAGAAATGAGTTGTGATTTCTCATTTTCAGTAAGAGAAGACGATATTATTACAGGTAATTCAGATTCACCATGTAAATAAGCGTATTCCAAATGGTTTGGAAGTGGCTTTAACTCTAATTTCGGTGGTTCTTCTATCGATGATTTGTATCGATATCTGTCTTCTTCTTTTAGCATTTGAATTTCTTCTGTTGTTGGTTCTTATCCATTAGCTATAAGTGTAGCTAACATTTCAGCTTCATCAATTGGTTCATTACCTTCTCCTAAAGAACATTCTCCTGTTCCTTGTAATTCTGGAAATTCTTCTAACAATTCTACATGTGCATCTATAGTTTGAATATAATAACATGTATCATCTGCAGATTGCGGTTGTTGCATTGCTCTATCAACTGAAAAGGTAACACTCTAATCCTCTATACTTAGGGTCAGTTTCTTACCGAACACGTCTATCATTGCTTTAGCCGTATTTAAGAATGGTCTTCCTAATATGAGAGGAACTTGAGAATCTTCTTCCATGTCCAAAACAACAAAATCTACTGGAAATACTAAAGTACCAACTTTAACTAGCATGTTCTCCATATCCCTCTAGGATATTTTATTGATCTATCGGCTAGTTGTATGCTTATTCTGGTTGGTTTCAATTCTCCAAGGTCTAGTTTAGCGTATAGTGAATACGGCATTAGATTTATACTAGCACCTAAGTCTGCTAATGCTTCTATTGAACTAAGACTACCCAGAAAACATGGAATTGTGAAACTTCCTGGATCAGATAGTTTTTCTGGTATCTTATTCAACATCACTGCTGAACAATTAGCATTCATAGTAACAGCCGAGAGTTCTTCCATTTTCTTTCTATTTGAGATTAGATCTTTCAAGAATTTAGCATATCTAGGCATTCCTGAAATCACATCAATGAAAGGAAGATTTACATTTATCTGTTTAAACTTATCCAAGAATTTGGGTTGCTCGGCTTCAAGTTTCTCTTTCTTCATTTTACTCGGATAAGGAAGTGGTGGTTGGTATGGTTTAACATAAGGTTTAGCCTTAACTGTGTTATCTTCATTAACCTTTTCAACTATCGGTTCTTTTTCCTTATCTTGATCTGGTTGTGGTTCTTGTGGAGTAGGAATAGCTTCATCAGAAGTTACAGGTATTTCAGGTGGTTTAAGTGTTGTACCACTTCTTGTGGTAATAGCTTTAGCTGTTTCATTCCGGGGGTTAGCATTTGTATCACTAGGTAGACTTCCCGGTTTTCTTTCACCTATTAACCTTGCTAGGTTACTTACTTCTTGTTCCAGATTTTGAATAGAAGCTTGTTGATTTCTAAATGCTTAAGTATTTTGTTCATTGGTTTGTTTTTGAGATGTGAAAAACTGCGTTCGAGTTTCAACTAGCTTCGTCATCATATCTTCTAAATTCGGCTTTTTATCATCGGTTTGTTGTGGTGGTTTGTTTTGAAAATTAGGTCTTTGCTGATTATAATTATTATTGGATACTTGTTGATTGCTAGGACCTTGTTGGTTGTTGTATGGAATATTTCGGTTATAGTTCTGGTTTTGATTGTAAATAGGTCTTGGCGGTTGATAATTATTCTGATAATTATTTCCAGGCCTTTGGTTTATATATGAAATATTTTCTCTTTGTTCCATTGTTAATTCAATACTGAGACAATCTTTTGTCAAATGTGATCCTCCACACTGCTCACAACTAATTCGTATTGAGTGAATATCTTTAGTCATCTTTTCCATTCGTCTCTCCACAGCATCTATCTTTGCGGAAATGAAATCTAAGTCATGGCTAGAATCGGCTCTAGCTGCTTTAGATGATCTAACGATATCTTTTTCTTGGTGCCACTCATGTGAGTGGGAAGCAGTGTTATCAATAATTTTGTAAGCATCAGTTTCGGTTTTCTTCATAATAGAACCACCAGCTGCTATATCTATGTCTTTCCTTGTAGTGATGTCGCATCCTTGGTAGAATATTTGTACTATTTGACAGGTGTCTAAACCATGTTGCGGACATCCTCTTAATAACTTTCCATATCTTGTCCATGCCTCATATAGAGTTTCATTTGGTTTCTGTGTGAACGTAACAATTTCTGCTTGAAGTCTTATGGCTTTAGATGCAGGAAAGAATTGTTTAAGAAATTTTTCAACTAAAACATCCCATGTATCAATCGCCCCTTCAGGTAACGATTCCAACCAATCTTTGGCTTCTCCCTTTAAAGTCCAGGGAAATAACATGAGATATATCTGTTCATCCTCCACTTCTCGGATTTTAAATAGTGTGCAGATCCTATTAAAGGTACGTAGATGTTCATTTGGATCTTCCTTCGGCGCACCACTAAATTGGCATTTATTAGTCACCATGTGTAGAATTTGTCCTTTGATTTCATAATCTGGCGCATTAATGTCTGGATGAGTAATTGCGTGACCTTGGCCAGTGCGTTTAGCTCTCATTCGGTCTTCCATACTTAAAGGTTCCAGATTCTCCATAATTGAATTTGTTGAATCGGAATCACTAGAGGATTCTGATTTAATGGTTCGTTCCTCAACAATCTCTGTTTGAATGATTGGTGGTTCCGGAGGAAAATTTAATGGTTCAGGATCTACGAATCGTTCCTGAATATTATCCGGATTCTCAATTGTGAGGTCGGGTTTAAAAAATGGATTATCGGAAATTTGAACTGAAGTACTTGGTCGACTGGATGACGATTCTAAAGAAAAATCAACGGCGGTAATATTTGCTAAATGTCTTGATCTAGTTACAGGTGGTGAACGTACAAAAGGTGGTGAACGTCTTGCTCGGTGCATTCACTGAATATCCTATCCTATTAGTTTTTAAAAGGAAAGAAAAATTATAATAAGTTATCCAATCAATTGACTTTTCTGATTTTGCCCACGTTTCGAATAGCCAAAAGATGCAGCAGAGGGGCAGGATTCGTTTGGTCTCAATATAATTGAGGACTGTTTGGCTCCAATAACCCGGTCCACGTACAAATCCAACTACTACTACGAACCAGAAAATTTTGATGTCTATCAATTTAACCACTTAAAATAAATTTTCGTAATTTTAAGAAATTTAGATAAGAAGTAGAATAAAAATCTATGTCCTAAAACTAGAATAGCGAGAAATAAGAAAGAAAAAGAGTTCGTCGGAAAAAGATCGAAAAAGAAAAATGGTTGAAAAATAAAAGGTGACGAAAAAATAAAAGAAACTTATAAAACTTAAAAATACTTGACTAACCTAACCTTATTACTACAACTAACTTAAAATTATAATCGCAAATTGAGATTACTAATTGGAATGATAATTGATACATAGGTAAAAGGCGTCTAAAAATATTAAAGCTTACAATAAAAACTAAATCCCAAATTGAAATAACTTAAAAAGAAACTAAAACTTAAAAAGGCGTCGCAAAATTCTAAAGTACCTAAATCTTAGTCTAAAGAAAAAGCACTTAAGGGATTTTACGGCAAAGCCTAAAAATCTAGAGGTAAAAATAACTATGGCAAAAACTAATTTTAAAACTAAATATGAGCTAAAAATACAAATATTACGCTAAAACGATTAAAAAGGGACAAAATATAAAAATATACAAAAAGTTGTAAAAAGTACAATTTTTATAAAAATATTATTTTTATATTATTTATTTATTAAAACTACTAATTTTATAAATTAATTAAACTAATTAATACTAAATAAAACAAATTAAATAAAAAGAAACTTTAAAATAAAACTTAATTATAATAATAATAGATAATTAGGGTTTATAATTATAATAATTAATAATTACCCGTAATTAATTATGAATTAGGGTTTCTGTCGGTGTCAGAATAACTCCGCGAGTCGCGGTATTTAAAGCAGCAAACCCCGCGAGTCGCGGGGTTCCAGAATTCAGCTGACAGGTTTAAATATTCGACGCGTTTTTTTTTTTTTTTTTTTTTTTATTTTTATGTTTTATAATTTTCTGTTTTATAATCTAAAAGTTATATATAATAAAAACTTATATTTTTACAAACTAAAGAAACTTTATAAAACTTAAATATTTATCAAACTCCTAAAAATATTTATATTTTTGTTTTTCTTTTTATATTTTCGAATATTTAAAACGTATTTTTATAAAAACGAATTTTAATAAAAGTAAACTAAATTTTTTTTTTATATATATATTAGCGTTGCGCTTCCGGCGTTTAAGAGTGATCCCCGGCAGCGGCGCCAAAAATAACTTGATGTTTCGCGAGGTGTATATAAAATACTATTAATTTTTAGCAGGAAAAACTATTAAATACGATACAATTTAACACAAGATATTTATTTATTTAGAGAGTGGATATACCTAAACCTTGCTACAACACTTATAGGCAGTGTACATAATCGTACAGTAGTGTAGTTTTTAGTAAGTCCGGTTCGTTCCACATGGAATCTTTTTAAACAAAGCTTAACGCTATATTAGTTTACTTTTATAAAAATACAAATATATATATAAGTAATATTATTATTATAAAGGGGGTTTTTACCGTTTAATGACCGGTTTGTCGATTTTAAAACTTTAGTCGCAGTTAAAACCAAATGTAAAGTATTAAAAATAAATACAAGACTTAAATTAAAGCGTAAAGTAAATAACGATAATGAAATTGCGAATAATAAAAGTGCGATAAAATAAACTTGCGATAATTAAAAAGTGCGATAATTAAAAGTGCAATTAAATACAATAACAATAAAAATGCGATAATTAGAAGTGCAATTAAATATAAAATAAAGGAAATTAAATATGAAATAAAAGAATTATGCTTATTTAAACTTCCGTAATCATGATGTTTGACGTGTTGATTTTAGTTTTTAAGCCCATGGGTTAATTGTCCTTTGTCCTGGATTATTTAATATGTCCATACGGATTTGTCCATAATAGTCCATCAGTCATAAATATAAAAAGCGAAAGCCTTCGTCAAATTATTCTTATTCCCGAAGTCAAATATTCCAACTAATTGAGGATTCGAATTGTAACAAGGTTTTAATACTTTGTTTAATAAATACACCAGGTTATCGACTGCGTGTAAACCAAGGTTTTACTACTTTGTTAACAATTACACCAATTACCCTTGAATGTAATCCACCCCTGTTTTAATGAGTCCATTGACTATTAATCCATCCCCGTGTCCGGTCAAATGAACAATAATTCGTACTTATAAATATCCCGCCCATCGTGTCCGATTAAGCGTATGTGGTTATATATAAATACGTCGAATTATAAGTTTGTATATTAAATTAACAAGGTATTGTTTAGTTAATATAAAACCCATTAATAGCCCATAGTCTAATTTCCACAAGTGTCGTTCTTTTATCCAAACCCCAATTATGGTACAAAGCCCAATTACCCAATTTTAGTAATTAGCCCAACATCATGATTACTTCGAATTAAATAAGCATAATAATAACTTAGCTACGAGACATTAATATAAAAAGGTTGAACATAACTTACAATGATTAAAAATAGCGTAGCGTTACACGGACAGAATTTCGACTTACACCCTTACAACATTCGCTAACATACCCTTATTATTAGAATTATAATTAAAATTAAAATATAAATTATAAATATATATATATATATATATATATATATATATATATTTTACGATATAGATAGAGAGATGGATGGATATTTGATGATTTTTTTCGATCAGAATTCGTTTGCTTTTATAGGGATTTTCAACTTTTGGGGCTCCGCGACTCGCGGCATTTTTGGCCTTCAAACTCCGCGAGTCGTGGAGATTGAAATTACAGCTCAGTCTCTTTTGGAGTCTTTCTTGCCGACGGTTTTAAATATAAATATAATATATTAAATAATTATAAGAATTATTTAAATATTATATTATATTTATGTGCATAGTTGACTTGTAATTTTTAGTCCGTTGCGTCGAGCGTTGAGAGTTGACTCTGGTCCCGGTTCCGGATTTTCGAACGTCCTTGCGTACAATTTAATATCTTGTACTTTGCGTTTTGAATCTTGTACTCTTGTAATTTCGAGACGTTTCTTATCAATAATTGGAACCTCTTTGATTGTCTTTTGTACTTTTGAGCTTTTTGGTCGTTTGCGTCTTCAATTTGTCGAATCTGTCTTTTGTCTTCACCTTTTATTATTTAAACGAATATCACTTGTAAATAGAACAATTGCAACTAAAAGCTTATCTTTCTTGAGGAATAATGCTATGAAATATATGTTCGTTTTTAGCATTATCAGTAATAATAATAATGTTAGTAATAGAGGTGGTAACGGTAATGATAATGGGAAACCGAATAATGGAAGTAATCAAAGGGTTTGTTATGAGTGTGGGAAGCCGGGGCATTTTCGAGATGCTTGTCCCAATAAGAAGACTGCTGAAACTGCACGCGGCCGAGCGTTCAACAATAATGCTAAGGATGCAGAGGAAGATCCTAAGCTTGTTACTGGTACGTTCTCAGTCAACGATTTATCAGTTTATGTATTATTTGATTCGGGGGCTGATTTAAGTTTCGTATCGAGTAAATTAAGTCCGAGAATCAAAACGCCGTTAACTCCCTTAGACAATACTTATGTTGTTGAAGTAGCTAATGGTAAGGAACTTACTGCTAAGACTGTACATCGTAAATGTAACATTAATCTGGGTGGTAGGGATTTTGAGATAGATTTGATACCGATTGAACTTGGTAGTTTTGATATTGTTATTGGGATGGATTGGTTGTCTGCGAACCGTGATGAGATCGTGTGTTATGATAAGGCTATTCGTATTACTGATGTGATTGGAGAGCCACTGATGGTCTTTGGAGATAAGAAATGCACACAGTTAAACCTTATTAGCTGTATGAAAGTTCGTAAACATCTCCGCAAAGGCTGTCATGCTATTCTTGCTCATGTTGTTGATCCTAGTAAGGAAGTAAAGAACGTTGATGACGTTCACATTGTTAGGGATTTTCCCGAGGTGTTTCCCGATGACTTACCTGGCCTTCCGCCGCAGCGCGCGGTAGAATTTCAGATTGACCTTGTTCCCGGCGCTGCTCCTGTCGCACGTGCTCCTTATCGCCTTGCGCCATCCGAACTTCAAGAATTGTCGAGTCAACTCTGTGAGTTGTTAGACAAAGGTTTCATTCATCCTAGCTCGTCCCCTTGGGGAGCTCCCGTTCTGTTTGTTAAGAAGAAAGATGGTTCTTTTCGTTTATGCATTGATTACCGTGAATTGAATAAGCTCACTGTTAAAAATCGTTATCTTCTTTCGAGAATTGATGATCTGTTCGATCATCTTCAGGGTTCTTCTGTTTATTCAAAAATTGATCTTCGTTCTGGCTATCATCAGTTGCGTGTTAAGGAATCTGATGTTTCAAAAACTGCTTTTCGCACCCGTTACGGTCACTTTGAATTTCTTGTTATGCCGTTCGGATTGACAAATGCACCTGCTGTGTTCGTAGACCTCATGAACCGTGTGTGTAGACCCTATCTGGACAAGTTCGTTATTGTTTTCATCGAAGACATCCTTATCTATTCTAAGAGTGATGAAGAGCACGAAGAACACTTGAGGTTAGTGCTTGATTTGTTAAAGAAAGAAGAGTTGTACGCTAAGTTCTCTAAGTGTGCTTTTTGGTTAAGAGAATTTCAGTTCCTTGGTCATATTGTTAATAAACAGGAAATACAAGTTGATCCTGCTAAAATTGAGGCGATTGAAAAGTGGGAAACCCCGAAAACTCCTACTCAGATTCATCAGTTCTTAGGGTTGGCAGGTTACTATCGAAGGTTCATTCAGGATTTCTCTCGTATTGCGAAACCTCTGACTGCTTTATCGCATAAGGGGAAGAAGTATGAGTGGAAGGATGAACAAGAGAATGCTTTTCAGATTTTGAAGAAGAAGTTGACTACCGCTCCGATTTTGTCACTGCCGGAGGGTAATGACGATTTTGTTGTTTATTGTGATGCATCGCGACAAGGCTATGGTTGCGTTTTGATGCAACAAAAGAAGGTTATTGCGTATGCGTCACGACAGTTGAAGATTCACGAACAGAACTATACAACGCATGATTTAGAGTTGGGGGCTGTTGTTTTTGCGCTTAAGATTTGGAGACACTATCTTTATGGTGTTAAAAGTACTGTGTACACCGATCACAAGAGTCTTCAACATATCCTCGATCAGAAACAGTTGAAAGATGGATTGAGACGTTGAATGATTATAATTGTAACCTTTTGTATCACCCGGGTAAGGCCAATGTTGTGGCTAATGTTGTGGCTGATGCATTGAGTCGTAAAGAAAGGACTGAACCTCGCAGGGTTAGGGCCTTGAATATGACAGTTAGATCAAACCTCGCAAGGCAGATTCTTGAGGCACAACAAGAAGCCTTAAAGGAGGAGAATTTCGTGAAGGAGAATGTAGAAAAGGTAGCTAAGAAGTTTGAAGTTCGAGCTGATGGTACTAGGTATTTTGCGGGACGTCTTTGGGTTCCGAAATTTGGAGGTCTTCGACAACTTGTTTTGGATGAGGCTCATAAGTCTAGATACTCTATTCATCCTGGTTCAGGAAAGATGTATCAGGATCTTAAACAGCTGTATTGGTGGCATAATTTGAAAGGTGATGTGGCTACGTATGTGGCTAAGTGTTTGACCTGTGCTAAGGTCAAAGCTGAACATCAAAAACCGTCTGGACTTTTGGTGCAACCGGAAATTCCCGAGTAGAAGTGGGAAGGTATCACTATGGATTTTATTACTAAGTTACCAAGAGTTTCGGGTGGCTATGATGCGATTTGGGTGATTGTAGATCGACTCACTAAGTCGGCTCACTTTTTGCCGATTAGGGAAATCGACTCGATGGAGAAACTCACCCGTTTGTATTTGAAAGAGATTGTTTCTAGGCATGGTGTCCCCGTGTCCATTATTTCCGACCGAGACAGTCGATTTGTGTCGAGGTTTTGGCGATCTTTACAGGAAGCCTTGGGTACTAGGTTGGATATGAACACCGCTTATCATCCTCAAACGGATGGTCAAAGTGAAAGGACCATTCAGACATTAGAAGATATGTTGCGAGCGTGCGTCATTGATTTTGGAAATGGGTGGGATAAATATTTGCCGCTAGCTGAGTTTTCTTATAACAACAGTTACCACGCAAGTATTAAAGTCGCACCGTTTGAAGCTTTGTACGGTAGAAAATGTAGGTCTCCTATTTGTTGGAATGAGGTTAGGGATGCTCAACTTACAGGTCCAGAGATTATTCACGAGACTACTGAGAAGATTGTACAAATTAAAGAAAGGTTGAGAACTGCTAGAAGTCGGCAAAAGAGTTATGCCGATAAGGGAAGGAAAGATGTTGAATTTCAAGTTGGTGATCGTGTTATGTTAAAGGTTTCGCCTTGGAAGGGCGTAATCCGTTTTAGCAAAAGAGGGAATTTAAGTCCTCGTTTCGTGGGACCTTTTGAGATCATTGAAAGAGTTGGACCGGTGGCTTATCGTTTGAAATTGCCACAAGAACCCAGTGCTGTTCACGATGTTTTCCATATTTCGAATTTAAAGAAGTGCTTGGCTGAATTTGATCAGACTATTCCTTTGGAGGAACTTCAAGTTGATAAGCAATTGCATTTTATTGAGGAGCCTGTTGAAATCATGGACCGAGAGGTTAAGACTCTTAAACAGAGCAGAATTCCTATTATTTGGGTCAGATAGAACGCTAGACGCGGTCCCGAGTTCACTTGGGAGCGTGAAGACCAGATGAAGCAGAAATACCCGCATTTGTTCTCAGATGCTGAGTCAACCCCTGCGCCTGCTTAAATTTCGGGACGAAATTTCCGTAACGGGAAGGTACTGTCACGACCCTACTTTTTCCGTTATCTTTTTCAGTTAATTATTTAACGGCCATTAACTTTTAGTGTGCCACGTCATTTCTATGACCTATATTATTATATTTATAATATATATATACATATATATATATATATATATATATATATATATATATATATATATATATATATATATTAATTATTATGTGTTATGTGAATATTTGTATTCATATTTTAATTTATACGTTTCTACGTCTCGCGGATTTCCATCCGGCGAATCTTTTTGGTTTTTAAACCAACGGTCGAGTTTTTGGGACATTTAAATCCTAAATATTTTAAATATGATATTTTAAGATCATATTATTATATAGTGTATTTATATTTATTTTTCGTCGCGCGTTTGTTATCTTTCCGGATTTTTAATCGCGTAAGCGTGTTTTCGCGTTTCGGGCTTCGTTCAGGCATTCGGGCCATGAGGATATAATCATTTAACAAATTTGGGCCATGGGGCCCACCCCACAACCCACCCATCGGCCGAAATAGGGAGGGGGGATCTCCCTTGCTTTTCCATTTTTCTTATTTTTGTTTTATTTCACAAAACTTGAAGCCTAAACCTAAAAATACAATTTTGCTCTCTTTTTCTCTATTCCCCTTTGCTTGTGCCATTGCCAACCATCACCAACATCACCATCATCATCAAAAATTAAAGCTTGGATCAAGGAGTGATGAGTACCAACGCGTTCCTCTCGTCTTTCTCTACGCGATTACATAGATCGTTTCTCGATTAGGGTATAAACCCTAACCCTAGAATTTTCAATTTTTCATTTATTTACTGTATTTTGATGATTATTTAGTAGTATGATGTTTGTGGATTATTGTAATGGTGTTTGTATGCATAGATGTACTCATAATCACATGTTTTCGGTTTGTTAAATTCTGGACAGCAGCTATTTCGTGTATTCTGGGTTTGTGACTGAGATAAATGTTAAAATAAAGTATGTAAATGAGTTCCTCTCATCAAGACATTAATTTTAGACTCCAGATTCATGTCATTTCGATTCCCGGAGCCCTAGTTATGATCAAATTACTATTTTGTTAAAATTGAAATGTGAATTGACATGAAACAGGTTTGGTCCGACTTTGTGACCTTCCTTGATGTCTTTAGGGTGTGTTAGTGTGCTAGGACTGATGGTGGAACGAAATTTCATGTTCGGGTCACCTAAATCCGAGCCACAGTTTACCCGTTACGACTAAAACACGGTTTTGAGAAGATCGAAGGTCCAAGTGGTGTCATGGCTGATTACCACGACTTGTGGACTGTTCTTGGTGTGTTCTTGAGTGCACCATTGTGTCGGGTGGTTTGAATAGGCAGAGATGCATATAAGGCTCGCCAGAAATCGACACCCGGGGTTCAAGATACGACCCGATGAACTTTTGAATTAAAACTTATGTTTAATTCTAAAACTTATGATAAAAATAATGAAATTCATTATTAATTAATTACTTATGATAAAAGAAGTAATTATTATTATTTAAGACTTATGATATAAGTATTTATTATATCATTTAATTATTATTTATGATTTAATTAACATTTTAATTTAACTTATGATTAATAATACTTTTATTATTAATGGAAAATACTTATGATAAGTATTAAATTTATTTTATAAGAATATTATTATAAGACTTATAATAAAGATTAAATAATTATTTAATTATTATAAGACTTAATTATTATTTAATTATGATTTAATTATTAAATACTTATAATTTAATAATTATAATTAGAAAATTATGATATGATTAATAATTCATTATTAATTAATAATACTTATGATATGATTTAAAATTTATTATTAATTAATAATACTTATATTATGATTAATATTTAATTAATTAATTAAATACTTATGTTATATTAATTATATCATTTCAACTTATATTAACTTTAATAATTCATTTTATTTAATTAAACTTATGTTATGACATAATTATACACTTTTAACTTTAATAAACGTTATAACTTATGTTACTATTATAATTTACACTTCTCAATGTAATGTTGACAATGTTTGACTAAGGTTGACTTTTGAGTTGACTTTCAGTTGACTTTGACTTCCAGTCGACTTTTGTTGACTTTCTAAATAAGGAAACTTTCCTAACTTAAAAACTTTCTAAAAATAGAACTTTCTAAATTTGGAAACTTTCCAAAAATAGAAACTTTCCTAAAATAGAAACTTTCTAAAAATAGAAACTTTCCTAAAATAGAAACTTTCCAAAAATGGAAACCTGCTAAAAATAGAAACTTTCTAAAAATAGAAAGTATGTGTCCGTACGCTGTTCCAGTCAAACCGATGCTTGTCGAGTATTGTTCTATGTCTACTTGCAACATGTACAATAGCTATCATACTAAGACTTGACCTAAGTTAGTTATTTATATCGACCTGCTTTATTTATAGGTCGGCGTTGTGATCGTTCCTGATCACTTTATTCTATTTGCTGTTCGCTTGTTTGTGTGGTTTCTTCAGTTGCTTTTAAGGTGAGTTATAGTCCCATTTTTACATACTTTTCAAAGTATATTTTTGGGATGTGATTACATGCATTTTATTTCACGTTTAGACACAAGTGACAATTAAATTTAAATTATTCATTGTGAGTTGGACAAAAATATTCCCTAGTCTGGTAACTGTAATCATTGGTTTCTACCGGTGAACGCGAATCCTACGGATAGATCTATCGGGTTTGACAACCCCATTTCGAGCTAGTCGCGCTAGCAATTTATAATCAGAATGTTTAGTACTTCGTAATTTGTTGTAGATACACTGTCCAAGTGTATATTTTTATTGTGTTTGGCAAGGGTAAATAAAGGGTTAAGTGGTTACCAGGTGGCTCATTGATAATGGAATAATGTTTAATGTTTTCTAACATTTTTAAATCTTGTGGTCTAATGTTTACTTATTTATTTAAACATATAATTCACTCAACCTTTGTGTTGACAGTTTACATGCATGTTTTCACAGGTACTTGAGTTATATGATGCTTCCGCTGTCTTTAGAAGAGTCTGCATGCATTTGGGCAGATTTTATTGAAACAATTTATGAAACTTAAGTTGGCATTCTATTTTTGGATAATTTAAACTTGTGGGTTGTTGGCAAGGTTTTGTGTCAACTTTTGGTTTATTACTATGGTTGGTTGTTTTAAAACTACTTATTTTGGTTTGTTTCCTTTTTGGGTAACATTTGTAATAAAAGAATGCAACTTTGTTTATTTAATTCATTTAAGTCCGATCAAGCTGTGGGACCAACTGACGGATCCGTTAAGTGTTTTGACGGGGTCGTCACAAGTTAGGGTGGCAGGTTGAGATGATGCTGGTGGTTTAATAGATTTTCGACCGAACAAACAAACACGTAACATATTTTTAACGATCAAATAGGGTGATGGTTTGGGTCTTGGTTATTTTCGAGTAGTGATTAGTCGGAGGTTGAAGAACGAGTATAGGTGGTTCATGGTTGTTGATGGTAGAGAGGTGGTGATTGACGGTTACGGGTTATGGTGGTTTTCGAAGAGATACAAAAGAAAAAAAAATAATGAGTTGTAGTAGAAGATGTAAACTAGATGGGTTTTATTGGATCACGAAGTGCAACAATAGAAATTATAAAAGAAGACAGCGAATTTTACAGCAGGTTTCGATGGTGGGTGTTTAATGGCAGTGGATTTTTTTTTGTAGGCGACGAACGAAAATGGGTACACTATGAGTAAAGGTGATATATATAATAATATGAAAATGAAGATGGTTTATGTTTACACAGTTAAAATTTTGACTTTTGAGTTGATTTTGTTTAAGATCACATACCAACAAAATTGATGGAAAGATCATGTCTGCCATAACATTTTTGTCTTTCTGTTTCTTCTTTTTCTTATTTTCATTTATTTATTAGAATGTTAAAAGTAATATAGATTAAATGGTATATATAATTAATAAGTTATAAATATGTTTCTTTGTAATTGTCATCTTCTGAATATGAATTTGAGTAAAGAGTACAAGTAAATTCCAAATAAATGTAACAGAGATAAAATCTTTCATTCATGATTATCATTCTCATTTATATTATATTTATTATCATTATCATAGATAGTTGGTTGATATATGTAGTAACATGTATATGTAATTTATATATAATAAAACAATAAAATAAAGTACTAAAATAATAACAACGAGAATAGTAATCAAATCATCCCGTGAGTTTTAATTGTTCTTACGCTACCAACATCATTTCACGGACTGAAATTTGTACTCCATTGTTAAATCAGTGGCGGATAAAAAATACTCAGATAAATCTCAAATTTTTACAATAATTATCTTTATTTATTTTGGTCATTATGGTGTAAAATTGGTCATTAATGTATTAAATAAAAATTACATCAACTGTCCCTCTCAATTCTGGGTAAAATATAAAAAGTGTTAAAACTTAACAAATAGTTCCTAAATACATTTTTAATAAGCCTAAAATTTATAGAACTCATTTTCGTATCACCGTTTATTTTAAAATTACATAAGTTTGAATTTAACTTGCTTAATATCAATCGAAACATCAAACGAGTATTACAATCATTTAATATTTATTTTTAATATAGAGATATATTTTAAATAATAATTATTATAATATCCTATTTTTATTTTATTAATTTTTAATAACAACAACATATAATACTTCAAATTATATTTCGAATTATTATTTATATATATGCATACACACATATCTATTTACAATTAGTTGTTCGTGAATCGTTAGGAATGGTCGCAGGTCAATTGAACACATGAACATAGTTTTCAAAGTTTTTGAGATTTCAACATTACAGACTTTGCTTATCGTATCGAAATCATATAAAGATTAAGTTTAAATTTAGTCAGAAATTCCCGGGTCGTCACAGTACCTACCCGTTAAAGAAATTTCGTCCCGAAATTTGAGTGAGGTTGTCATGACTAACAATAAAAATGTTTTCATGACGAATATGGGTTGATAAATATAGTTTTATCATCATTGAGTAATATGGATAAAACAATTTGATTATTCGAAAAGTACGAATGAAGCTATTACAAAAGATTGAGATGAGTAAATGTAGATTTATCTTAACCGGTGACGTAGTCATGGTTGATTTCCGAAATTCAAGGGATTCAAAAGAAAATCTTGGAAATCTATAAGATCTGATTCTCCGGCGAATAAGGAAACTAAGATTTCTATAATTAAATACGGTGATCTGCCTCGATTACTCCGTCTGATATTTCCCTTATAAATCAAACTCTTACGTTCCATTATTCTCACCATTCCTATACTTTCTTTCTTCTTCCATACATTCAAAAGATTGTGAAATGCTTAATTCCGTTCTAATCCTTGATGTTTTCTTAATTATCATTTCTGTCATCCTTCTTTTCAATCTTCCACCAGAAGAATCTGTTTACTCCTACTATTACCTTGGGGTAATACTATTCTTAATTATACCATGTCTTTATATTGTTATTCGTATTAATATCCACGGTTTGTAATCTCCGTGTTGTTATTGGGCTTTATATTTTCTCTTATATTTTAGAGCTCTTTGCTTTTTTATTCTCTTCTCGACCTCTAGTAAAGCGAGTAATGGTCCAGAATTCGTAAATATGGAGTTTCGAATTAACTTAATGTTCTAAACAAGAAGGAACGTAATAGCACGATTTGATTTGTCAAATTACCAGAATCACTGAGAATAGAACTATCAAGAATATATTTTCTTGATATGTTAAGAAATTAAGCAGAATGAAAGAGTTATGTAACATGGTACGTGATGACGTTATGATCTGTGAATCATCACGTTCCATTAGAAACTCAGCATGAATTACTGTAATATAATCACGTTGATCAAGTGTCATTATATTATACTAACTCATGCATCAGTTCCCAACATTACTTCAATAACATTCATATTTTAAGCTCGAAAGTTTACATAATATAGAAACTAACAGTTCTATATGATGTAACACTGATAGTTCAAAGAGATTAACGATTTCAGATAAGAATAGTTATGAAAATATCTTCAGAAATAAGGAGGATATTTATAATAAAAGATACGATAATATCTTAGAATATTTAAGATCAGAGGATGATGGAAACTATTGTCCGCAAGGGTTTAGAGTAAGGAGCAAGATATTCGCTAAAAAGTTTAGCTGGTATTGATTCATTTGGATTCTTTGAAGTCAAACTTATTCTTTGTGATTTGTCCACGGCTTCTTTCATAGTTTCGCATAATTCGCTTTTCGGTACTTGGTATGGTAATTATCGTTACAAGATACCAATGAGTTCATGATAAGACTTCAATAGATAAATATATTGATTTATCGTATAGATTTGAGCCAAGGAGTAACGAGGTTGCTGGTACGTCTGTTGGTAATATAGTGGAATATAAAAGAATTCTCCGGCATCATAAGGGTAATCGTATATATCAGGATTATAGTAAGGCTACTTCGAATGAAAAGTCAAAGTTGACTTGCTGGAGCTGTGACAAAATTGGCTACTTTGAAAAGGGACCGCAAAGTTATTTTTTTGCTAATAAATGCCAAAGGATCTGACGCGGCTACGTGTTAAACTTTTACTCAGTTGCCAAGAGTTTCTCAGGTGCAATACTATATACATAAATCTTTCCTTCCGTAGATGAAGTGCGATTGGTTCATCCCCTCGATTGAGGTGTTTTCAAGAATCATGAAAGGTTTGAACGCAGATTGTAATCGTCAAGATACAATGAGGTTTAAGATGAGATCAAGTGGCAAACTTGAAGAAATGTTTAGTTTCATATGTTATAATCAATATTTTAATTCATTTTAATTGTCCAATGTGATTAGTCTCAGTCGATAGTCCACAGTTGACAGTCCAATAATTCATATATAGTTTAATATATAATATTCGAATTAATTAATACATGTCGTGACCCGTATACATCTCAGACTCGATCACAACTCAAACTATATATATTATTGTAGAATCAACCTCAACCCTGTATAGAGAACTCGATCATTACTGCATATAGAGTGTCTATGGTGATTCAAAATAATATATATTGATGCGTCGATATGATATGTCAAAACCTTGTATACGTGTCCCGATATTTAAAGTGCGTAAAATAAATAACAGAAAATTAAATAACGATAAATAAAGTGCGTAAAGTAAATAACAGAAATTTAATGACGATAAATAAAATTGCGAGAATGTAAATTGTGATAAAATATATTGCGATAAATAAAATGTAATCAGTTAGCTAGGAACAGTTAGCTAGGATTTTGTTAGCGTGGATTCTTAACAAAATTTCTCATAGTTAATTTGTTTGTTTCTAACAAATTTTATTTTGTCCAATGTTTTCTTCATTATGCCACTTGTCGGATTCTGATAGGTCAAAATCCAAATATGAAATTGAATGAAAATGGTTATTATGTGATGAACAAATTCGTATAGCTGTGGTTGCAAGTAGGATAGTAATTGATTGTTGAATCAGATTCGAAGAATGTACAGTGTAATTTATTAATGCAAAATCTAAATATTCCTCGGGTATTACCTACCCGTTAAAATATTTTCACCATTAACAGTTTGTACAATAAAAATTTTAATTACAATCTTTATGAAAACATATATACATATATATTTTCTTCAGACGTAATTATGGATTTAATGAGTCAATGTGATATTAAACTCATCAGATTTACGGCTAGAACTAGAGTACATAATCTCTAAAATATTATAGATTACATAATCACCATGAAGGACAAAGATAGTTTATGTAGAACGATTCGAAGAACGATGATTATGCTTGAGGTATAAATTGCGAGGTTGAGATGTGTGATGATGTTGTTGTTGTTGGTACTGGTTATGCTGCTGGTGCTACTGATGGTGGTACTGTTGCTGTCGGTGCTACAAGTGTTGTTGGTGCTAAGGTTGGTGATGATGTTGGTGTAGTAAGTATAGCTTTTAAATCACGCACCATTCTTGTCAGGGTTTCTATCCTACCCTCTATCATTTCTATCCATCCACTCATCTGATTCGATAGATCTTGATTATCAATTCAAAGTTCTCTAACTTCTTCTAATATTCCCCTTCGATTGGTATTCGGAAGTAGAGGTTGAATATTTTTTGAGATTGCAGTAACGCAACCTTCGAGGTGGAAAACTTTAGCAAGAAGGGTGAATACAGTGTTGCGCACAGGTTCACCGGTGAGTACATCATTTTCTCCGATGTTAGGAGGTAAGTTTGGTTCGCGGTAGGGCTCGCCTTCTTCATTTATCCATCGAGTGAGTAAGTCTTGGACCCACCCCTATCTCCTCCAGAAAGAAAAATAACTAAATGGTAGAGGCACTTCTGGTTCATTGACTTCGGATTCTGCTTCAATATACATCTCGAAATCGCTTTCGAAACTAATGGAATCCAAGCTAGGTGTAGGATCCATCTCTCACGATCAGTTAAAGGGTTTTGATATGAAATGATTTTTGAATATCGAATGATATTATAATTATATATAGAATATCTATACATACTTCCAAAGATCCCGTGAATTAAGGAGAAAATTAAGGAAACGTGTCAGATAAAGTCTACAGTGACAGATACGCTAAGATATGGATTAGTAGATATGCTAAGATATGAATTTTGTCTATACACTATTCATGCAATCATTGCAGTAAGATGTGTCTAGACTAAGAATGATAAGCAGGTAATATCTTAATGATGATAAACTGATGATTTCTGACAAAAACGATAAGCAAAATTTTTGACATGCAGACACGGTCGAAGTCCAGACTCACTAATGCATCCTAACGACTATCAGTTAGACACACTAATGCAAGACCCGGTTCGCTAAGACCACTGCTCTGATACCACATGCGACGACCCGTCCTAATCCATAAGGACGAATACAATAACATATGATTACATCGCGAGGTATTTGACCTCTATATGATACATTTTACAAACGTTGCATTTGTTTTTAAAAGACAACCTTTCATTACATCAAAAGTTAACAGGCATGCATACCATTTCATAATATCCAACTTATAAATGACCTAATCTGTCATTTACTTAATAAAAATCTCTATTGAACTCAACGACTTGAATGCAATGTCTTTTGAAATATGCCATGAATGACTCCAAGTAATATCTTTATAATGAGCAAATGCACATCGGAAGATTTCTTTAATACCTGAGAATAAACATGCTTTAAAGTGTCAACCAAAAGGTTGGTGAGTTCATTAGTTTAACATAAATAATCATTTTCATCATTTTAATAGACCACAAGAATTTCATTTCTCATAAATATACGTCCCATGCATAGAGACAAAAATAATCATTCATATGGACTGAACATCTGGTAACCGACATTCACAATTTGTATATAAGAATATCCCCATCATTCCGGGATCCTCCTTCGAACATGATATAAATTTCGAAGTACTAAAGCATCCGGTACTTTGGATGGGGCTTGTTGGGCCCAATAGATCTATCTTTAGGATTCGCGTCAATTAGGGTATCTGTTCCCTAATTCTTAGATTATCAGACTTAATAAAAAGGGGCATATTCGATTTCGATCATTCAACCATATAATGTAGTTTCATTTACTTGTGTCTATTTCATAAAACAGTTATAAAAACAGCGCATGTATTCTCAATCCCAAAAATATATATTGCGAAAGCATTTAAAAAGGGAATAATGAAACTCACCTAATGTATTTTGTAGTAAAAATACATATGACAATATTGAACAATGCAGGGTTGGCCTCGGATTCACGAACCTATATCATTTGTGTATATATATTAACACATATAATCGGAATCGAACAATTTAATATATTATATTTTCAGTTATATGTTATACATATTTATTTTGTAAACTTATTAATATTTATACACATAGTTATATTAATCTATATATATTTGTAATTGGTATTATATCAAAAATCAATAATTTGTTATATGTAATATTAATATAGTTATGTAATATGTATTTTTAATGTACAAAATATTTATTTGTTAGAATGATAGTTTTGATAATATTGATTTACTAATAATAATAATAATAATTTTAATAATAATGATAATACTAATGAAAATGGTAATTTTAATAATAATGATACTAATAGTGTTATTAATACTTATAATGATAATAATAATAATAATACTGATAATAATATTAATACTAATATTAATGTTATTAATAAAAATTACAAAAATTTATTAATCATTTTAATACTAATGATAATAATATTAATTATATGAATGATACTAATAATTATATTTTTAATATTTTTAATAACCTAATGATAATACTAATAGTAATACTTATAATAATAATAATAATAATAATAATAATAATAATAATAATAATAATAATAATAATAATAATAATAATAATAATAATAATAATAATAATAATAATACTACCTCCAAGTAATGAGCTCTTAAAAAGAAAATAAACACCACTGTCCAGGCTTGAACCCTTGACCTCTCACTTAACAACCACACTCTTAAACCAATGAGCTGTTGGTTACTTTCTTTCAATTACTCGCGTTAAAATATATAACCTATACGAAATAGTCAAGATTTCATCTTCATTATCGTCTTTGATCGTGTATCATCTTCTCACTCGAAATCAGGCTGGTACAAGCCCAACGTAGCCAGGCCCAATTTCATACAGGCCCATGACTAAAACCACATTAATAAATTTGTGGCCTGCAGCCCAACCTACTAGTCCACTTTGTTTAGTCCAAGAATTAATTAAAAGAAGCCCAAATTAAAGTCCTTTAACACAATAAAGCCCAAGTTGCCAACTACAATAGATTTACTGGAAATAAATGTCTCGAGCAGTAGCAGCAAGTACATACTGTAGGTTGATCGAATAAAAAAAAATATAAAATAAAAATAAAAAATTCACGCAGTTTGGTTTTCTTTAAAAAAAATCGAAAAGGAACAAAGGCAACAGGAGCTTCGATCAAGAGATGTTCGATTGATGGTGGTGGTTTGGTTGTAAGATTAAGGGTGGTTGTTCATGGTTAGATTGTGGTGGGTGAGCCGACGGGGAAGTTAGGGTGGCGGTTCTCGGGCAGTGATTCGATGGTGGTGAACATGGTGGGTTGTGATCGCTGTGAGCCGATGGTAGTGATCGAGCCATACAAGGAACAGAAAAAAATAATGAAGTGGTGTTGCGGTGGTGTTCTTGGAGGAGTTAGGGTGGCAGGTTGAGATGATGATGGTGGTTTAATAGATTTTCGACCAAACAAACAAACACGTAACATATTTTTAACGATCAAATAGGGTGATGGTTTGGGTCTTGGTTGTTTCCGAATAGTGATTAGTCGGAGGTTGAAGAACGAATATAGGTGGTTCATGGTTGTTGATGGTAGAGAGGTGGTGATTGACGGTTACGGGTTATGGTGGTTTTCGAAGAGATACAAAAGAAAAACAAATAATGAGTTGTAGTAGAAGATGTAAACCAGATGGGTTTTATTGGATCACGAAGTGCAACAATAGAAATTATAAAAGAAGACAGCGAATTTTACAGCAGGTTTCGATGGTGGGTGTTTAATGGCAGTGGATTTTTTTTTGTAGGCGACGAACGAAAATGGGTACACTATGAGTAAAGGTGATATATATAATAATATGAAAATGAAGATGGTTTATGTTTACACAGTTAAAAAATTGACTTTTGAGTTGATTTTGTTTAAGATCACCTACCAACAAAAATGATGGAAAGATCATGGCTGCCATAACGTTTTTGTCTTTCTGTTTCTTTTTTTTCTTATTTTCATTTATTTATTAGAATGTTAAAAGTAATATAGATTAAATGGTATATATAATTAATAAGTTATAAATATGTTTCTCGGTAATTGTCGTCTTCTGAATATGAATTTGAGTAAAGAGTACAAGTAAATTCCAAATAAATGTAACAGAGATAAAATCTTTCATTCATGATTATCATTCTCATTTATATTATATTTATTATCATTATCATAGATATTTGGTTGATATATGTAGTAACATGTATATGTAATTTATATATAATAAAATAATAAAATAAAGTACTAATATAATAATAACGAGAATAGTAATCAAATCATCCCGTGAGTTTTAATTGTTCTTACGCTACCGACATCATTTCACGGACTGAAATTCGTACTCCATTGTTAAATCAGTGGCGTATAAAAAGTACTCAGATAAATCTCAAATTTTTACAATAATTATCTTTATTTATTTTGGTCATTATGGTGTAAAATTGGTCATTAATGTATTAAATAAAAATTACATCAACTGTCCCTCTCAATTCTGGGTAAAATATAAAAAGTGTTAAAACTTAACAAATAGTTCCTAAATACATTTTTAATAAGCCTAAAATTTATAGAACTCATTTTCATATCACCGTTTATTTTAAAATTACATAAGTTTGAATTTAACTTGCTTAATATCAATCGAAACATCAAACGAGTATTACAATCATTTAATATTTATTTTTAATATAGAGATTTATTTTAAATAATAATTATTATAATATCCTATTTTTATTTTATTAATTTTTAATAACAACAACATATAATACTTCAAATTATATTTCGAATTATTATTTATATATATGCATACACACATATCTATTTACAATTAGTTGTTCGTGAATCGTTAGGAATGGTCGCGGGTCAATTGAACACATGAACATAGTTTTCAAAGTTTTTGAGATTTCAACATTACAGACTTTGCTTATCGTATCGAAATCATATAAAGATTAAGTTTAAATTTAGTCAAAAATTCCCGGGTCTTCACAGAACATCACTAATTTTGAGAATTAGTGCACCCCTAATTGACGCGAATCCTAACGATAGATCTATGGGTTTAACAAACCCCATTCTGGAATTTGGAATGCTTTAGTACTTCGAGTTTATCATGTCCGATGGATGTCTCTAAATGATGGAGATATTCTATATGCATCTTGTTAATGTCGGTTAATAGGTGTTCAATCCATATGAATGATTATTTTTATCTCTATGCATGGGACGTATATTTATGAGCACTGGAAATGAAAATCTTGTGGTCTATTAAAATGATGAAAATGATCGATTATGATAAACTAATGAACTCATCAACCTTTTGGTTGACACTTTAAAGCATATTTATTCTCAGGTATGAAAGAAATCTTCCGCTGTGCCTTTGCTCATTTTAGAGATATTACTGGGAGTCATTCATGGCATATCTCAAAAGACATTGCATTCGAGTCGTTGAGTGCATCAAGAATATTATTAAGTCATTTATAGTTGGATATATTATGAAATGGTATGCATGCTGTCAAACTTTTGATGTGATGAAAGTTTGTCTTTTACAAACGAATCCAATTTTTGTAAAATGTATCATATAGAGGTCAAGTACCTCGCGATGTAACCAAATGTAATGTATTCTTCTAGATGGATTAGGACGGGTCGTCTCAGATGGTGTACAGACGAATTCATATTCCATCACATTAGGCCTTGTCTGACACGTTTCCTTAAATCCCTCCGTAATCTATGGGATCTTCTGTACTATATATAGGTATTCTATGTAATTAGAATATCATCCAATATCCAAAATCATTTTATATCGAAAAATCCTTTATCTGACCGTACAAGATGGAACTCACAACTAGTTCAAATTCGTCAGATTCCGACAGCTATTCCGATACAGATTTCCACTCGAGCTCCAAAAATAGTGTAACCAGAATGGATCAACCAATTAACCATCATCAATTCTGGATGAATTGGGGATGGATTCGTAGTCGACTTACCCAATGGAGACAAGAAGAAGGCGATCCTTTCCATCAACGAAATTCACCTCTTGGCGAAGAACCTGAAGCACTTACCGGCAAACCAGTCCGAAACACCATTTTCACCCTCATTTCCAGGACATCTCGCAACGATTACATAATATCTACAATTCCAAACCTTATTTATCCGTTTGTTCAAACCACCAATCATCCCAGAATAATAGAAGAAGTCAACGAGCTTCGCGCCCGAGTAGCAACTTTGGAGAATATGGTGCACAACTTACAAACACTAGCAGTATCACCGGCATTAACAACTGTACCACCAATAACACAAGCCTCAAGATCACAATCTATACCTCGAACATAATCTTCATTCTACATCTTATTCTACATCGATTATCTTCGTCCTACGTATCGTTCTACATCATCTATCTTCGTTCTTCATGGCGATTATGTAATCTCTAATGTTTTAGAGATTATGTATTCTAGTTCTAATGGTAAATCAAATGAGTTTAATATTATATTAACTCATTAAATCTATGATTACATCTGAAGAGAATATATGTGTATATATATTTTCATAAAGATTGTAATTAAAAGTTCTTTTGTACAAACTGTTAATGGTGAAAATATTTTAACGGGTAGGTAATACCCGAGGACTATTTAGTTTTCACGTTAATAAGTTACACTGTACATTCTTCAATTCATATTCAACAGGCATTAACAATACTGCCTAAATCCACACATATACGTATCCATTTACCAAAGAACAACTATTTTCATTCAAATTCAATTTCATATTCGAATTTTAACCGATCAGAGTCCAGGTCAAGATTGGACAAGTGGCATAATGAAGAAAATAATGGACAAAATAAAATTGATTAGTGACCAATTAATTAACTACGTAAAACTTCTTCATCATCTTATGATCTTAAATATTTTAAATTCTAAGATTATATGTTGGACTATTGAACTATTGGACTATTGGACTACTAACATCTGACTACTAACCTTGGACAATTAAAAAGTATTAAAAGAGTAGGAAATATTAATTATAACACATTTTGGTTTAAAATATCATTATTAAGTTACATCTACTACAATAAATATTTTCTCAAGTTTGCCACTTGATTTCATCTTAATCAACCATATATATCCTGACGATTACAATCTTCGTTCAAACCCTGAAAAATTCTTGAAAACACCTCGGATTGGTAACCAATTATTCAGATATGAGAATACTGATGAAGCAGTATAAATGGCTGAAATTTTTAGAAGACGGGAGTTGATAACAAAAGAATGCTACGTTGGAAAAGCTCGAAAAAAGATCGAAATCTTCTTTTCTCATGATACATATCTACCATATTTCTATGATATCATTATATCTTCCTTAATCGTAAATATCTTTAACATTCTGAAGATATATGTATATCATTTTCATTCGTAATTATCTTCGCTTCCATTTTATCCTTAATACACTGTATTGGAAACTGCTTTGACTTCAAAAATCTAGTGAAACCCTAGAAGTTTTAAATCCTTTGATATCTTGGAGTAATATTGGAATGAAAGCATGAGTTAGTATAATATAATGACACTTGATCAACGTGATTATATTACAATAAGTCATGTGGAAATTCTAATGGAACGCGATGATCGTAATGCTTGATCAACCTTATTATCATCACGAACCGTGTTACTTGACTTATATTCATCATGAACCATATAACTTGATTTGAATTCATCATGAAACCAAACTTGACCCGAGAAGGGCACTCATAAAACTATCTGCATATCTATCTCGAAGAAATCTTTAAATTTTATCATTTTCTTCTTCAATGAAACATTCTTAGATGACTAAAATAATTCTATTAAGAATCTGAGTTCAAATCTGGTACTAAAACATTCTCAATTTCAATTCCAACTGTCACCATTCAAATTTCGGAACGAAATTTCTTTAACGGGTAGGTACTATAATGGCCCGAAAATTTTTGACTAATTTTAAACCAAACTCTTGATACGATTTAATATTTTTGACGCGATAAGAAAAGTCTGTTAGGTTAAGTCTCAAAAAATTTTGAACGGTTTCATATATGCAATTGAACTTCGACCACTCCCGACGATTCACGAACATTTGTGTGTAAATATATATAAATGAATTTTATACATAAGTAATATTATATATATATATATATATATATATATATATATATATATATATATATTGATATATATATAAAATTTATAAATATTAAATATTCAATATATGTTATTATATGATATATATTATATAATTAGTAAATATGATTTAATTAATAAATTGTAATATTAATATAGTAAATGTAATTACAAGTTAAAATAATAATAATAATAATAATTGTTATACTAATATTACTAATTACTTTCATTATGATTATCAATATTAATATTAATATTAAAATTAGTATTATTAATATTATTAATTTCAATATATAACATATAGATATGAAGTTTGATATATATAAATTGTTATAGTATCATTATAATTAATATTATTATTATTAATAGATTTTCGACCAAACAAACAAACACGTAACATATTTTTAACGATCAAATAGGGTGATGGTTTGGGTCTTGGTTGTTTCCGAATAGTGATTAGTCGGAGGTTGAAGAACGAATATAGGTGGTTCATGGTTGTTGATGGTAGAGAGGTGGTGATTGACGGTTACGGGTTATGGTGGTTTTCGAAGAGATACAAAAGAAAAACAAATAATGAGTTGTAGTAGAAGATGTAAACCAGATGGGTTTTATTGGATCACGAAGTGCAACAATAGAAATTATAAAAGAAGACAGCGAATTTTACAGCAGGTTTCGATGGTGGGTGTTTAATGGCAGTGGATTTTTTTTTGTAGGCGACGAACGAAAATGGGTACACTATGAGTAAAGGTGATATATATAATAATATGAAAATGAAGATGGTTTATGTTTACACAGTTAAAAAATTGACTTTTGAGTTGATTTTGTTTAAGATCACCTACCAACAAAAATGATGGAAAGATCATGTCTGCCATAACGTTTTTGTCTTTCTGTTTCTTTTTTTTCTTATTTTCATTTATTTATTAGAATGTTAAAAGTAATATAGATTAAATGGTATATATAATTAATAAGTTATAAATATGTTTCTCGGTAATTGTCGTCTTCTGAATATGAATTTGAGTAAAGAGTACAAGTAAATTCCAAATAAATGTAACAGAGATAAAATCTTTCATTCATGATTATCATTCTCATTTATATTATATTTATTATCATTATCATAGATATTTGGTTGATATATGTAGTAACATGTATATGTAATTTATATATAATAAAATAATAAAATAAAGTACTAATATAATAATAACGAGAATAGTAATCAAATCATCCCGTGAGTTTTAATTGTTCTTACGCTACCGACATCATTTCACGGACTGAAATTCGTACTCCATTGTTAAATCAGTGGCGTATAAAAAGTACTCAGATAAATCTCAAATTTTTACAATAATTATCTTTATTTATTTTGGTCATTATGGTGTAAAATTGGTCATTAATGTATTAAATAAAAATTACATCAACTGTCCCTCTCAATTCTGGGTAAAATATAAAAAGTGTTAAAACTTAACAAATAGTTCCTAAATACATTTTTAATAAGCCTAAAATTTATAGAACTCATTTTCATATCACCGTTTATTTTAAAATTACATAAGTTTGAATTTAACTTGCTTAATATCAATCGAAACATCAAACGAGTATTACAATCATTTAATATTTATTTTTAATATAGAGATTTATTTTAAATAATAATTATTATAATATCCTATTTTTATTTTATTAATTTTTAATAACAACAACATATAATACTTCAAATTATATTTCGAATTATTATTTATATATATGCATACACACATATCTATTTACAATTAGTTGTTCGTGAATCGTTAGGAATGGTCGCGGGTCAATTGAACACATGAACATAGTTTTCAAAGTTTTTGAGATTTCAACATTACAGACTTTGCTTATCGTATCGAAATCATATAAAGATTAAGTTTAAATTTAGTCAAAAATTCCCGGGTCTTCACAGAACATCACTAATTTTGAGAATTAGTGCACCCCTAATTGACGCGAATCCTAACGATAGATCTATGGGTTTAACAAACCCCATTCTGGAATTTGGAATGCTTTAGTACTTCGAGTTTATCATGTCCGATGGATGTCTCTAAATGATGGAGATATTCTATATGCATCTTGTTAATGTCGGTTAATAGGTGTTCAATCCATATGAATGATTATTTTTATCTCTATGCATGGGACGTATATTTATGAGCACTGGAAATGAAAATCTTGTGGTCTATTAAAATGATGAAAATGATCGATTATGATAAACTAATGAACTCATCAACCTTTTGGTTGACACTTTAAAGCATATTTATTCTCAGGTATGAAAGAAATCTTCCGCTGTGCCTTTGCTCATTTTAGAGATATTACTGGGAGTCATTCATGGCATATCTCAAAAGACATTGCATTCGAGTCGTTGAGTGCATCAAGAATATTATTAAGTCATTTATAGTTGGATATATTATGAAATGGTATGCATGCTGTCAAACTTTTGATGTGATGAAAGTTTGTCTTTTAAAAACGAATCCAATTTTTGTAAAATGTATCATATAGAGGTCAAGTACCTCGCGATGTAACCAAATGTAATGTATTCTTCTAGATGGATTAGGACGGGTCGTCTCAGATGGTGTACAGACGAATTCATATTCCATCACATTAGGCCTTGTCTGACACGTTTCCTTAAATCCCTCCGTAATCTATGGGATCTTCTGTACTATATATAGGTATTCTATGTAATTAGAATATCATCCAATATACAAAATCATTTTATATCGAAAAATCCTTTATCTGACCGTACAAGATGGAACTCACAACTAGTTCAAATTCGTCAGATTCCGACAGCTATTCCGATACAGATTTCCACTCGAGCTCCGAAAATAGTGTAACCAGAATGGATCAACCAATTAACCATCATCAATTCTGGATGAATTGGGGATGGATTCGTAGTCGACTTACCCAATGGAGACAAGAAGAAGGCGATCCTTTCCATCAACGAAATTCACCTCTTGGCGAAGAACCTGAAGCACTTACCGGCAAACCAGTCCGAAACACCATTTTCACCCTCATTTCCAGGACATCTCGCAACGATTACATAATATCTACAATTCCAAACCTTATTTATCCGTTTGTTCAAACCACCAATCATCCCAGAATAATAGAAGAAGTCAACGAGCTTCGCGCCCGAGTAGCAACTTTGGAGAATATGGTGCACAACTTACAAACACTAGCAGTATCACCGGCATTAACAACTGTACCACCAATAACACAAGCCTCAAGATCACAATCTATACCTCGAACATAATCTTCATTCTACATCTTATTCTACATCGATTATCTTCGTCCTACGTATCGTTCTACATCATCTATCTTCGTTCTTCATGGCGATTATGTAATCTCTAATGTTTTAGAGATTATGTATTCTAGTTCTAACGGTAAATCAAATGAGTTTAATATTATATTAACTCATTAAATCTATGATTACATCTGAAGAGAATATATGTGTATATATATTTTCATAAAGATTGTAATTAAAAGTTCTTTTGTACAAACTGTTAATGGTGAAAATATTTTAACGGGTAGATAATACCCGAGGACTATTTAGTTTTCACGTTAATAAGTTACACTGTACATTCTTCAATTCATATTCAACAGGCATTAACAATACTGCCTAAATCCACACATATACGTATCCATTTACCAAAGAACAACTATTTTCATTCAAATTCAATTTCATATTCGAATTTTAACCGATCAGAGTCCAGGTCAAGATTGGACAAGTGGCATAATGAAGAAAATAATGGACAAAATAAAATTGATTAGTGACCAATTAATTAACTACGTAAAATTTCTTCATCATCTTATGATCTTAAATATTTTAAATTCTAAGATTATATGTTGGACTATTGAACTATTGGACTACTAACATCTGACTACTAACCTTGGACAATTAAAAAGTATTAAAAGAGTAGGAAATATTAATTATAACACATTTTGGTTTAAAATATCATTATTAAGTTACATCTACTACAATAAATATTTTCTCAAGTTTGCCACTTGATTTCATCTTAATCAACCATATATATCCTGACGATTACAATCTTCGTTCAAACCCTGCAAAATTCTTGAAAACACCTCGGATTGGTAACCAATTATTCAGATATGAGAATACTGATGAAGCAGTATAAATGGCTGAAATTTTTAGAAGACGGGAGTTGATAACAAAAGAATGCTACGTTGGAAAAGCTCGAAAAAAGATCGAAATCTTCTTTTCTCATGATACATATCTACCATATTTCTATGATATCATTATATCTTCCTTAATCGTAAATATCTTTAACATTCTGAAGATATATGTATATCATTTTCATTCGTAATTATCTTCGCTTCCATTTTATCCTTAATACACTGTATTGGAAACTGCTTTGACTTCAAAAATCTAGTGAAACCCTAGAAGTTTTAAATCCTTTGATATCTTGGAGTAATATTGGAATGAAAGCATGAGTTAGTATAATATAATGACACTTGATCAACGTGATTATATTACAATAAGTCATGTGGAAATTCTAATGGAACGCGATGATCGTAATGCTTGATCAACCTTATTATCATCACGAACCGTGTTACTTGACTTATATTCATCATGAACCATATAACTTGATTTGAATTCATCATGAAACCAAACTTGACCCGAGAAGGGCACTCATAAAACTATCTGCATATCTATCTCGAAGAAATCTTTAAATTTTATCATTTTCTTCTTCAATGAAACATTCTTAGATGACTAAAATAATTCTATTAAGAATCTGAGTTCAAATCTGGTACTAAAACATTCTCAATTTCAATTCCAACTGTCACCATTCAAATTTCGGAACGAAATTTCTTTAACGGGTAGGTACTATAATGACCCGAAAATTTTTGACTAATTTTAAACCAAACTCTTGATACGATTTAATATTTTTGACGCGATAAGAAAAGTCTGTTAGGTTAAGTCTCAAAAAATTTTGAACGGTTTCATATATGCAATTGAACTTCGACCACTCCCGACGATTCACGAACATTTGTGTGTAAATATATATAAATGAATTTTATACATAAGTAATATTATATATATATATATATATATATATATATATATATATATATATATATATATATATATATATATATATATATATATATTGTAATATATATAAAATTTATAAATATTAAATATTCAATATATGTTATTATATGATATATATTATATAATTAGTAAATATGATTTAATTAATAAATTGTAATATTAATATAGTAAATGTAATTACAAGTTAAAATAATAATAATAATAATAATTGTCATACTAATATTACTAATTACTTTCATTATGATTATCAATATTAATATTAATATTAAAATTAGTATTATTAATATTATTAATTTCAATATATAACATATAGATATGAAGTTTGATATATATAAATTGTTATAGTATCATTATAATTAATATTATTATTATTAATAATATTGTTATAAATTTTATAGTTATTATTAACATTATCATTAATAATAATATTATTATTATTACTATTATATTATTATAGGTTAGTATTATTAATTATAATATTAAGAGTATTGTTATTATAGTTAAATTTGTTAATTAATAAGATTAATTATGATATATATATATATATATATATATATATATATATATATATACAGATACATTATATGAATCAGTATTATTATATTAATAATATAATTATTAATTTAGATTAATTAAATACGGAATTATACAAACACAGAATCAAAATCAGATTCACGATACAATTATACCGTGTTTAATTTGTTCTTCCTGTCTCAAATTCGTACAAATCAAATATTCAATCTTAAGAACGAAACAAATTCAGTTGCACATCACAATCTGCTTTTATTTTTTCTTCTTCTTCTTTTCTCTATTTTTGTTCTTCTCCTGCTCATGATTCTTCCTGTCTGCAATTGATACCAGACGAATTCACAAAATACAACAAAATCAGTTGAGTGTCCAAATCAAATTCTCAATGCAAACAAACTGATCAAATCACTTTTAGTAACTTTAATTATTCGATTACCAGCTAGCTATATATGATGCTATTCCTTACTGCAATTCGAATGGAGGAGGAGAAAAAAATAATCAAACAGACAGATACAAAATTTGTTAGCTGTCAATAACAGTTAAATCGTATAAATCAAATCTTAAAAGGGAAATAAAATATTACATAGCTCGTACCTCTGTTTATTCTTCAGATTTTCAAAATCTTGAAATTGTATCAATCGTACAAATCAAATCTTAAAAGGGAAATAAAATATTACATAGCTCGTACCTCTGTTTATTCTTCAAATTTTCAAAATCTTGAAATTGTATCAATCGTACAAATCAAATCCCTATCAATATCAATTAAGTGTACAAATTTGTTACAGGTCGATCTCAATTCACAGATGTAAACAAAATTCAGTTGCAAGTCTCATTCTGCTTTCATTTTTTTTTATTATTTTCTTCCTGGCTCGAATATTACCTGCCGACACCATCTCACTATATAACAATTGATTCTCAATGCAGTGGATCAATTCATCTGTTTCCTCCACCACACTCCACAACCGTCACCCTTATCATTCTTATCAATTTTTTTTCCTCTTTTGGATCATGAACCCAAAACACCAACACCTTGATCACGAACACAAACACCTGCATTCTTTTCTTTCCTGTTTCTTTTTTTTTTCTTTTTTTTCTTTTCAGGACGAGCTACACACCCATCATCATCTCTAAAAAACTACCACACGTTATTGTTGCTACGAAATCTTGCAGCCTAAACAGCCAGATAACAAGCAGCTCCTGCTGCTATAAACATACACGTTTCATTCAGACCCCAACCTCCTATTCTTCTGCTGTTTCAATGGAAGTAAAGCACCACCAAAAACCATCTCTAATCACCATGACAACCAACACCTTTGGTGGTTAGAGCCAAGAAAAACATGCAACCATTCGATCACCTCCCTTCTTCTTCTTTTTTTTCTTCAACCTGATCATTGTTACTATTATTCGTTAACAATTCTCACACACACAGCCATTATATATAGATTATGCAGTCTACAAAAGGGATATAATTCAACTACTTTTGCGGGACTTTATTCACTCTCTTTTCTTCATTATTTCTAACATAATTAATAAGTATATAGCCACTTGTTTAATTTTATTGCTTGTCTGTTTCTTTTAACCGAAGGACAACCTCTTTACAGCCACTAAATATTTTCTTTATTTCATGTTATTCAAGTACTTCTACTGTATGCTTTCCAATCCCACTACTAAAGAAGTAATATAGATTATAAAGTGGGAACCTAAGGTGTCGATGGAAAAGTGGGAAACATGTAGACCGCTTTATTTATTTTTTTGTTACCGGTATCTGATGGAATTGAGAACACACTGATTATTAAATGGGCTTCCCTTTTATATCGAGTTGTAGTATTAGGCATGAGGTTTAGTAAATAGTAAAGCTAATTACATGGAAATGGAAGTTGGGCCTTGACCCAACTCTTGTTCGTGATGGGCTACTGCTGCACTGTACCATCTGTTTAAATCGCCAACTAGAAAGATGATGATAGATGTAAGTTATGATGTAGATGATGATGAGTTCCATGATAATGATAACGATGATGAAATAAGGTTGTTTATGAGACGATGGTGATATGGTGGAGATATACAATAATGGAGATGATTAAGATCATGTTATGATTATGATTATGATTATGAAGATTAGATGAAGTTATAGATGGCGAGATATATATGATACATAAAATAATAAAGGTTATGAGAGTAATGATAAAAGAAATAAACGATGGTAATGATAATGAGTTCTTGTAGAAGATGAAGGAAAACTGAACCACGAGTTAAATAATTTTAGGTTATGAATTAATACAGAAAGAAACAAATGGAGGAGTGGTTTGGGGAAATGTTGGGTTAACAGGAAGTCACAGGTTCAATCCTGGTATGTATCATATTTTTTTTTAGATGAAGGAGAAGAAGAAATAGGCTGTTAACGGGTTAAATATATATAGGTACGATTATAATAAGGAAAAATAGATTAGCTGAGATGGTTTGTGTGTATGTCGGTTTAACGAGTGGTCGCGGGTTCGAGCCCGGGCAGGGGAATTTTTATTTTGGAAACCTATTCTTCAAAGGTAGTAATATTATTATTATTATTATTATTATTATTATTATTATTATTATTATTATTATTATTATTATTATTATTATTATTATTATTATTATCATTATTATTATTATTATTATTATCAATATTATTATTATAAGTATTATTATTTTTAGTATAATAATTATATTTATTATCATTATTAAGTATATTTACTAATATTATTATAAAATAATACAACTTTTATTTATTATTATTAATATTATTTTATCAAATGATTTTTAGTTATATAACACTATAGTTAATACATATAACATATAACATACTATATTATATATTTTATAATAAATACTAATTATTTATTTAAGGTATATAAAATAAAAATACTTAATTTAGTTATTAATAAAACACATGATTTAAAATAACAATTTAAAATCACTAATAATACATAAATTTGTTCGATTACCATTACATGTGTTAATATACATAATTGAATATAGGTTCGTGAATCCGAGGCCAACCCTGCATTGTTCAGTTCTGTCGTATGCATATTTTTACTACAAAATATCGTATTGTGAGTTTCATATGACCCCTTTTACTCTTTACATTTTTGGGCTGAGAATACATGCGCTGTTTTAAAACTGTTTTACAACTGTTTTATTTAAATGTTTTGCAATCTATATTTTTGGACTGAGAATACATCAGATGCTTTTATAAATGGTTGACGAGATAGAAACAAGTAAAACATTCCTTAAATGAATTATTAGACAGACGAGAGGTTCTGTTGATTATTATATCTGAATCAGTTGGATGTTATAATTGCCACTAATTGATGTAAATATTTTCCCCTGATTATTATAGCTTGGTAACCTAAGAATTAGGAAACGGGTATGACCCCTAATTCACGTGAATCCTAAAGGTAGCTACCAGTTTTAACACCCCCACCCAGAATGTTCACTAGACGGAAGATCTAGTGGGCGTGGTGTTTAGTACTTCGAGGTTTATATATTTATTGCAGACTGAAAGTTCTATTTATTTTAGGTATATTATTGATGCACATTATATGTTAAGGTCGGTTACCAATCCAAACAAGCAAAGCAAATGTTATGTATTGAGAGAATAATTTTTATACACAGGTTATGTGTATGATATTTTGTACACGAGATATATGTACGGCTATAAAGAATTGTTGAAAAATTGTTTCGTACACGAGATATGGGTACTGTATTTAAAATAAATCGCATGTACATTACAGGTGGATATAGGATTCGGGCCCATTTGTACCATGCACATTTAGATCTTGTGGTCTATCATAATTATGAATTTTATTGTTTATGATAAACCTATGAACTCACCAACCTTTTGGTTGACACTTTTTAAAACATGTTTATTCTCAGGTCTGAAAGAAATCTGTCGCTGTGCATTTGCTCATTTTAAAGATATTACATGGAGTCGTTCATGGCATATAGAGATCTATACCTCGCAATGGGACCAGCTGTTGAAGACTTCGTCCAGGTGGATTAGGACGGGCCGTCTCATTTGACACATTCATGTTGAATTACCATGAATTGTTGGGATAAGAGCATTGGCGAATTGCATGTCATGCTTAGGACGGCCGAATCAAGCATGGGTAAAAGGGCTTCACCTGTGCTTATGATCAAAGAAGGTGGGTCCAAGAATGATTCCACTTCTAAGCCAAAAGGGGCTAAGAGGAAAGGACCCACCTACCAAGGCAAGGGCAAGGGAAAGGGGAAGATGGTTACCCCAACCAACAAAAACAAGAAGCAAAAGGTTGCCGGTCAAGCAAACCCCAAGGAAGATCCGTGCTTTAGTTGCGGTGAGATGGGTTACTAGAAACACAACTGCCCGATCTAACTAAAGGAGTTGAAAGAAAAGAGGGTTGCAGGGCAAACCTCATGTAATGTATATATGATATATGTTGAGCTTAGTATTACGTCTTCTAATACATGGGTATTTGTAACACCCCGTCAAAAATCCCTTTAACGAAATGTTAACGATGGTCCCAGTGCTTGGATTGACTTCTACGTAACAGCAATATTCTACAGCGGAAGCAATTAATACCTGAGAATAAAACACGCAAAATGGATCAACAATAATGTTGAGTGAATCTACAGGTTTTAGGTAAACAATACAGTATGTTTAAGAAATAACATTTCGAAAACGTTTATTAGTGGAAGACCACCAAGGTTCAATGTTATAGTTTTTAGACAACACCGTTTCTCGTTCCAAAAGTTTGTTGATACTACTATGTCAAGTTTCGAATATCTGTAAACAATACCATGTCAAGTTTTATCTCATTTTGTTCGTAAACCACAGTTTTACATAACGTTGTATAGCATCTGAAAAACAGTTATCAGAAAAATAGTTTAGTTTCCTTGACCACGAGATTTTACAAGTACAACACCAAGTCGTAAAAACGTTTGCATAATATGAGCACCTGAATACTAGCAATGACCTGAGTATAGAAGCCACTATACCCGCCTTTACCTCCTAAAATGTTATACACTTGTTCGAGTGTATATAATGTTCAAAATAAATGCACCACAATTTTTATAGCGGGTGAGCTTGTCAACCTAACGGATCCGTCCATCTAAATCATGCTTACACCGATGGTATTAAAAGTATTCAAGTTAGAGGCTTTATGAACAAACTCAATATGCATATATAGTACTCGTGTCAATACAAAATCATTTAATAAAGTAAGTATAACAACGTTTATTCTCATCCCTGAAAACATGTAAAAAGTGGGACTGTAGACTCACCTTTGAATAAGCTTGGATGACAGATAAAACTTGTACGGTTTACAGCTGAATAATGCAACCTAAGTATACGTATTCATCTTGGTCAATATATGTATCTTAAATAAGGTTGGTTTTATAGTATAAGTTATCTTATTGCTCGACTCGACGCGTTTCCAAGTAAAAGTCAACTATATCATGCAAGTCAAACAAACTTAAACGAAGTCAAACTTGGTCAATGTGGTCAACTAAAGTCAACATCAGTAGGTTCATGTCAAATGTTGGTCAACATGTCAAACCTAAGTCAAACAATACGTTTCAGGTCATGAATGATCATTTTCACAATTTCAGTTTATCGTTGTGCACAAAGTTCATGAACACGTAACATACTTAGCACATTATCTCATAGTAAAAAATTCACGTAAACACGCCAAACTACAGATCATAAATATACTTAAAATAAATTCCAAAAAGTCCGTCCAGGGACTCATACAATAATTAAAAGTCAGGAATCAGAAGGGGTACATTTAGGGTTTACCCAGTCAGTTTCTGACCGCGCACTGATTTCGTTTTGGCTATAACCGGAGTTAGGGACATGCAATTGATACAAGACTAGTGGCCATAGTTCAAGGAAAAGTCAAAGTAACACATATAAAAAACCTAGCAACTTTTTTTAGCCAATTTGTACAGTTTATTCATGCAAGTTGGATGTTCAGTTTTCACCTCAAATCAGAATCCACATAAAGTACGGCTCTATTGTGCCCAATGCATAAGTTTTCAGAGATTGACATAAACTAACAATAAGTCACATATCATGTTAAAATTCATATTCCAGAAGCTTACATGCTCAACCAATAAACACAATCCACCGAGTATAAAACAGAGAGCAATTTACAGATTCTATTCTAGATTAGTTAGTCACACTCGCACGCGATTATCCGAAGATTTAGATACAATTAGCGTATGATATCTACATGAAAGATGAAGTAACTTTTGTGTAGATTTCAAATATGTAAAGATTTAATCACAAAAGTTAACACATTTTATCATACAAGGTGATTTTCATGCAAGTGCTGTATAAAACTACTTTTACACTAATTCAAGCATATCTCGGGTTATACATAAGCAAACGACATGATATCCTAGTATAAATTGAGTGTTTTTAAATTATATTTCCAGTGGTATAAGTCACACAAGCCAATTCATTGTCTATCAATTCCAGATTTCTGATCAATCACGAAAACACAACGTTAATTTCAATTAAGCATAACTTGATCATTCGGAAACGAAATCAAGCGAATCCAAAGCCTAAACTCAATAGTTTTTCGCAAGGAATCTGAATATAACATAATAATTAACATTTGAAAAACTTAATTTTTCTGATCATGCAAAAACAAATTCGTTTTTAAACCCTAGCGCATTAAACAATCAATATAACGATTACAATTAACACGTACGCGTATAGACTTGAGCAATTGACAACAATACTATGAAACACCAATAAAAATCAGATTTTTAGGATTAGGGTTTAGCTAAATATACCTTAGATCAACAAAAGAATTATATCAACGCGTAGAGGAGATCGAGAATTGCAACGTTTGTTTTTGAGGTTTGATCAAAAAATAATTTTTGAGTGTGTGTATGTGTGTGGTGGTCGACGGCAGTAGAGAGGGGGGGAGGGATCGACTGGTGCAGTTGATTTGTGAGGGTTTTCTTAATTTAGGTTTAACACCAAGTATTTATACTAACCCTAGTTTAATCAATTAGCACATAAGCCCCTCAAGTTGTCAAAATTAAACATAAAAGGGGATGGGGAGGGGGTTTCAGCCGAATGGGCCCCATGGGGTATCCCCGGGCTCGTGTTGTCCAATTCCTTATACTCGTGGTCCATTTCAAGTGTCGTTTAGTCGTACCGAAGGCCCGGAACGCTAAACCGATCGTTAAAACGCAACCAAACGTTAATTTATTAAAAACCTAATAATTAGTTATTTTTTAAGAAGTTAATAATTAATAAAATTAATTATTAAAATAAACCCGAGCGTTTTGTTGTTCAAAAAGTAGTTATCAAAATTGTATCGTTTTAATCGTATTTCATCATTCGAAATATTTATTTTAATTAATATCAACCCATATTAATTATTATAACCCTCAAAAGATTAAGTACACATTTATTACACGTAAACGCAAAAAGTTAAATAATCGCCGTTAAATAAACTAACGGAAGGTTAACCGAAGTAACGGAAAAAGCAGGGTTGTTACATTACCCACCTGTTATTAAAAATTTCTTTCTGAAATTTTAGTGATCGTCCTCTGAAGAAGTTTCCTTGGGAAACAGTTGCAGGTATTTCAGTCTCATTTGGTCTTCAAGCTCCCACGTGAACTCTGGTCCTCTTCTCGCGTTCCACCGAACTTTAACGATAGGAATTCTGCTTTGTTTCAATTTTTTGACCTCACGGCCCAAAATTTCAACAGGTACCTCAATGAAATGAAGTTTGTCGTCAATACGTAGTTCCTCTAAAGGAATAATCAAATTCTCCTCTGCTAGGCACTTCTTTAGATTGGGTACATGAAAATTGTTGTGTATACCGCTGAGAGCTTGTGGCAACTCCAATCTATAAGTTACCGGTCCAACTCTTTCACTTATCTCGAACGGTCCATGAAATGTCCTGTTCATATTGATTATAAACGTTCCATATTAATTGATTTCGTCGCGAGGTTTTGACCTCTATATGAGACGTTTTTCAAAGACTGCATTCATTTTTATAACAACCATAACCTTTATTTTATCGATAAAGGTTTAAAATGCTTTACGTAGATTATCAAATAATGATAATCTAAAATATACCGTTTACACACGACCATTACATAATGGTTTACAATAAAAATATATTACATCAAAGTAAGTTTCTTGAATGCAGTTTTTACACAATATCATTCAAGTATGGACTCCAAATCTTGTCCTTATTTTAGTATGCAACAGCGGAAACTTTTAATAATCACCTGAGAATAAACATGCTTAAAACGTCAACAAAAATGTTGGTGAGTTATAGGTTTAACCTATATATTATCAAATCATAATAATAGACCACAAGATTTCTCATTTTTCATAAATATCATTATACTCGCAAGTGCATAAAAATCATTCATATGTTGAACACCTGGTAACCGACGTTAACTTAATGCATAGAATATCCCCAAAACAAAACCTCATCTGTATAATAATCTCGAAGTACTAAACCATCCATAACCTGAATGGGGGTTGTTAAGCCCAATATATCTATCTTTAGGATTAGCGTCAATTAGGGGCCATTTCCCTAATTCTTAGGCTACCAGACTTGAAGGGCGATATTCGGTTTAATAATCCAACCATAGAATGAAGTTTTGCGTACTTGTGTCTATTTTGTAAAACATTTATAAAGCTGCATGTATTCTCATCCCAAACTATTAGATTTTAAAAGTGGGACTGTAACTCACTTTCATAGATTTTTACTTCGTCGGGAAGTAAGACTTGGCCACTGGTCGATTCACGAACCTATAACAAATATGTACATATATATCAAAGTATGTTCAAAATATATTTACAACATTTTTAATACGTTTTACTGTTTTAAGTTTATTAAATCAGCTGTCCTCGTTAGTAACCTACAACTAAAAGGGAAATAAAATATTACATAGCTCGTACCTCTGTTTATTCTTCAGATTTTCAAAATCTTGAAATTGTATCAATCGTACAAATCAAATCTTAAAAGGGAAATAAAATATTACATAGCTCGTACCTCTGTTTATTCTTCAAATTTTCAAAATCTTGAAATTGTATCAATCGTACAAATCAAATCCCTATCAATATCAATTAAGTGTACAAATTTGTTACAGGTCGATCTCAATTCACAGATGTAAACAAAATTCAGTTGCAAGTCTCATTCTGCTTTCATTTTTTTTTGTTATTTTCTTCCTGGCTCGAATATTACCCGCCGACACCATCTCACTATATAACAATTGATTCTCAATGCAGTGGATCAATTCTTCTGTTTCCTCCACCACACTCCACAACCGTCACCCTTATCATTCTTATCAATTTTTTTCCTCTTTTGGATCATGAACCCAAAACACCAACACCTTGATCACGAACACAAACACCTGCATTCTTTTCTTTCCTGTTTCTTTTTTTTTCTTTTTTTTCTTTTCAGGACGAGCTACACACCCATCATCATCTCTAAAAAACTACCACACGTTATTGTTGCTACGAAATCTTGCAGCCTAAACAGCCAGAAAACAAGCAGCTCCTGCTGCTATAAACATACACGTTTCATTCAGACCCCAACCTCCTATTCTTCTGCTGTTTCAATGGAAGTAAAGCACCACCAAAAACCATCTCTAATCACCATGACAACCACCACCTTTGGTGGTTAGAGCCAAGAAAAACATGCAACCATTCGATCACCTCCCTTCTTCTTTTTTTTTTCTTCAACCTGATCATTATTACTATTATTCGTTAACAATTCTCACACACACAGCCATTATATATAGATTATGCAGTCTACAAAAGGGATATAATTCAAATACTTTTGCGGGACTTTATTCACTCTCTTTTCTTCATTATTTCTAACATAATTAAAAAGTATATAGCCACTTGTTTAATTTTATTGCTTGTCTGTTTCTTTTAACCGAAGGACAACCTCTTTACAGCCACTAAATATTTTCTTTATTTCATGTTATTCAAGTACTTCTACTGTATGCTTTCCAATCCCACTACTAAAGAAGTAATATAGATTATAAAGTGGGAACCTAAGGTGTCGATGGAAAAGTGGGAAACATGTAGACCGCTTTATTTATTTTTTTGTTACCGGTATCTGATGGAATTGAGAACACACTGATTATTAAATGGGCTTCCCTTTTATATCGAGTTGTAGTATTAGGCATGAGGTTTAGTAAATAGTAAAGCTAATTACATGGAAATGGAAGTTGGGCCGTGAGCCAACTCTTTTTCGTGATGGGCTACTGCTGCACTGTACCATCTGTTTAAATCGCCAACTAGAAAGATGATGATAGATGTAAGTTATGATGTAGATGATGATGAGTTCCATGATAATGATAACGATGATGAAATAAGGTTGTTTATGAGACGATGGTGATATGGTGGAGATATACAATAATGGAGATGATTAAGATCATGTTATGATTATGATTATGATTATGAAGATTAGATGAAGTTATAGATGGCGAGATATATATGATACATAAAATAATAAAGGTTATGAGAGTAATGATAAAAGAAATAAACGATGGTAATGATAATGAGTTTTTGTAGAAGATGAAGGAAAACTGAACCACGAGTTAAATAATTTTAGGTTATGAATTAATACAGAAAGAAACAAATGGAGGAGTGGTTTGGGGAAATGTTGGGTTAACAGGAAGTCACAGGTTCAATCCTGGTATGTATCATATTTTTTTTAGATGAAGGAGAAGAAGAAATAGGCTGTTAACGGGTTAAATATATATAGGTACGATTATAATAAGGAAAAACAGATTAGCTGAGATGGTTTGGATGTATGTCGGTTTAACGAGTGGTCGCGGGTTTGAGCCCGGGCAGGGGAATTTTTATTTTGGAAACCTATTCTTCAAAGGTAGTAATATTATTATTATTATTATTATTATTATTATTATTATTATTATTATTATTATTATTATTATTATTATTATTATTATTATTATTATTATTATTATTATTATTATTATTATTATTATTATTATTATTATTATTATCAATATTATTATTATAAGTATTATTATTTTTAGTATAATAATTATATTTATTATCATTATTAAGTATATTTACTAATATTATTATAAAATAATACAACTTTTATTTATTATTATTAATATTATTTTATCAAATGATTTTTAGTTATATAACACTATAGTTAATACATATAACATATCTATATTATATATTTTATAATAAATACTAATTATTTATTTAAGGTATATAAAATAAAAATAATTAATTTAGTTATTAATAAAACACATGATTTAAAATAACAATTTAAAATCACTAATAATACATAAATTTGTTCGATTACCATTACATGTGTTAATATACATAATTGAATATAGGTTCGTGAATCCGAGGCCAACCCTACATTGTTCAGTTCTGTCATATGCATATTTTTACTACAAAATATCGTATTGTGAGTTTCATATGATCCCTTTTACTCTTTACATTTTTGGGCTGAGAATACATGCGCTGTTTTATAACTGTTTTACAACTGTTTTATTTAAATGTTTTGCAATCTATATTTTTGGACTGAGAATACATCAGATGCTTTTATAAATGGTTGATGAGATAGAAAAAAGTAAAACATTCCTCAAATGAATTATTAGATAGACGAGAGGTTCTGTTGATTATTATATCTGAATCAGTTAGATGTTATAATTGCCACTAATTGATGTAAATATTTTCCCCTGATTATTATAGCTTGGTAACCTAAGAATTAGGAAACGGGTATGACTCCTAATTCACGTGAATCCTAAAGGTAGCTACTAGGTTTAACACCCCCACCCAGAATGTTCACTAGACGGAAGAGCTAGTGGGCGTGGTGTTTAGTACTTCGAGGTTTATATATTTATTGCAGACTGAAAGTTCTATTTATTTTAGGGATATTATTGATGCACATTATATGTTAAGGTCGGTTACCAATCCAAACAAGTAAAGCGAATGTTATGTATCGAGAGAATAATTTTTATACACAGGTTATGTGTATGATATTTTGTACACGAGATATATGTACGGCTATAAAGAATTGTTGAAAAATTGTTTCGTACACAAGATATGGGTACTGTATTTAAAAGAAATCGCATGTACATTACAGGTGGATATAGGATTCGGGCCCATTTGTACCATGCACATTTAGATCTTGTGGTCTATCATAATTATGAATTTTATTGTTTATGATAAACCTATGAACTCACCAACCTTTTGGTTGACACTTTTTAAAACATGTTTATTCTCAGGTCTGAAAGAAATCTGTCGCTGTGCATTTGCTCATTTTAAAGATATTACATGGAGTCGTTCATGGCATATAGAGATCTGTACCTCGCAATGGGACCAGCTGTTGAAGACTTCGTCCAGGTGGATTAGGACGAGTCGTCTCATTTGACACATTCATGTTGAATTTCCATGAATTGTTGGGATAAGAGCATTGGCGAATTGCATGTCATGCTTAGGACGGCCGAATCAAGCATGGGTAAAAGGGCTTCACCTGTGCTTATGATCAAAGAAGGTGGGTCCAAGAATGATTCCACTTCTAAGCCAAAAGGGGCTAAGAGGAAAGGACCCACCTACCAAGGCAAGGGCAAGGGAAAGGGGAAGATGGTTACCCCAACCAACAAAAACAAGAAGCAAAAGGTTGCCGGTCAAGCAAACCCCAAGGAAGATCCGTGCTTTAGTTGTGGTGAGATGGGTTACTAGAAACACAACTGCCCGATCTATCTAAAGGAGTTGAAAGAAAAGAGGGTTGCAGGGCAAACCTCATGTAATGTATATATGATATATGTTGAGCTTAGTATTACGTCTTCTAATACATGGGTATTTGTAACACCCCGTCAAAAATCCCTTTAACGAAATGTTAACGATGGTCCCAGTGCTTGGCTTGACTTCTACGTAACAGCAATATTCTACAGCGGAAGCAATTAATACCTGAGAATAAAACACGCAAAATGGATCAACAATAATGTTGAGTGAATCTACAGGTTTTAGGTAAACAATACAGTATGTTTAAGAAATAACATTTCGAAAACGTTTATTAGTGGAAGACCACCAAGGTTCAATGTTATAGTTTTTAGACAACACCGTTTCTCGTTCAAAAAGTTTGTTGATACTACTATGTCAAGTTTCGAATATCTGTAAACAATACCATGTCAAGTTTTATCTCATTTTGTTCGTAAACCACAGTTTTACATAACGTTGTATAGCATCTGAAAAACAGTTATCAGAAAAATAGTTTAGTTTCCTTGACCACGAGATTTTACAAGTACAACACCAAGTCGTAAAAACGTTTGCATAATATGAGCACCTGAATACTAGCAATGACCTGAGTATAGAAGCCACTATACCCGCCTTTACCTCCTAAAATGTTATACACTTGTTCGAGTGTATCTAATGTTCAAAATAAATGCACCACAATTTTTATAGCGGGTGAGCTTGTCAACCTAACGGATCCGTCCATCTAAATCGTGCTTACACCGATGGTATTAAAAGTATTCAAGTTAGAGGCTTTATGAACAAACTCAATATGCATATATAGTACTCGTGTCAATACAAAAGCATTTAATAAAGTAAGTATAACAACGTTTATTCTCATCCCTGAAAACATGTAAAAAGTGGGACTGTAGACTCACCTTTGAATAAGCTTGGATGATAGATAAAACTTGTACGGTTTACAGCTGAATAATGCAACCTAAGTATACATATTCATCTTGGTCAATATATGTATCTTAAATAAGGTTGGTTTCATAGTATAAGTTATCTTATTGCTCGACTCGACGCGTTTCCAAGTAAAAGTCAACTATATCATGCAAGTCAAACAAAGTTAAACCGAAGTCAAACTTGGTCAATGTGGTCAACTAAAGTCAACATCAGTAGGTTCCTGTCAAATGTTGGTCAACATGTCAGACCTAAGTCAAACAATACGTTTCAGGTCATGAATGATCATTTTCACAATTTCAGTTTATCGTTGTTCACAAAGTTCATGAACACGTAACATACTTAGCACATTATCTCATAGTAAAAAATTCACGTAAACATGCCAAACTACAGATCATAAATATACTTAAAATCAATTCCAAAAAGTCCGGCCAGGGACTCATACAATAATTAAAAGTCAGGAATCAGAAGGGGTACATTTGGGGTTTACCCAGTCAGTTTCTGACCGCGCACTGATTTCGTTTTGGCTATAACCGGAGTTAGGGACATGCAATTGATACAATACTAGTGGCCATAGTTCAAGGACAAGTCAAAGTAACACATATAAAAAACCTAGCAACTTTTGTTTAGCCAATTTGTACAGTTTATTCATGCAAGTTGGATGTTCAGTTTTCAGCTCAAATCAGAATCCACATAAAGTACGGCTCTATTGTGCCCAATGCATAAGTTTTCAGAGATTGACATAAACTAAAAATAAGTCACATATCATGTTAAAATTCATATTCCAGAAGCTTACATGCTCAAACAATAAACACAATCCACCGAGTATAAAACAAATAGCAATTTACAGATTCTATTCTAGATTAGTTAGTCACACTCGCACGCGATTATCCGAAGATTTAGATACAATTAGCGTATGATATCTACATGAAAGATGAAGTAACTTTTGTGTAGATTTCAAATATGTAAAGATTTAATCACAGAAGTTAACACATTTTATCATACAAGGTGATTTTCATGCAAGTGCTGTATAAAACTACTTTTACACTAATTCAAGCATATATCGGGTTATACATAAGCAAACGACATGATATCCTAGTATAAATTGAGTGTTTTTAAATTATATTTCCAGTGGTATAAGTCACACATGCCAATTCATTGTCTATCAATTCCAGATTTCTGATCAATCACGAAAACACAACGTTAATTTCAATTAAGCATATCTTGATCATTCGGAAACGAAATCAAGCGAATCCAAAGCCTAAACTCAATAGTTTTTCGCAAGGAATCTGAATATAACATAATAATTAACATTTTAAAAACTTAATTTTTCTGATCATGCAAAAACAAATTCGTTTTTAAACCCTAGCGCATTAAACAATCAATATAACGATTACAATTAACACGTACGCGTATAGACTTGAGCAATTGACAACAATACTATGAAACACCAATAAAAATCAGATTTTTAGGATTAGGGTTTAGCTAAATATACCTTAGATCAACAAAAGAATTATATCAACGCGTAGAGGAGATCGAGAATTGCAACGTTTGTTTTTGAGGTTTGATCAAAAAATAATTTTTGAGTGTGTGTATGTGTGTGGTGGTCGACGGCAGTAGAGAGGGGGGGAGGGATCGACTGGTGCAGTTGATTTGTGAGGGTTTTCTTAATTTAGGTTTAACATCAAGTATTTATACTAACCCTAGTTTAATCAATTAGCACATAAGCCCCTCAAGTTGTCAAAATTAAACATAAAAGGGGATGGGGAGGGGGTTTCAGCCGAATGGGCCCCATGGGGTATCCCCGGGCTTGTGTTGTCCAATTCCTTATACTCGTGGTCCATTTCAAGTGTCGTTTAGTCGTACCGAAGGCCCAGAACGCTAAACCGATCGTTAAAACGCAACCAAACGTTAATTTATTAAAAACCTAATAATTAGTTATTTTTTAAGAAGTTAATAATTAATAAAATTAATTATTAAAATAAACCCGAGCGTTTTGTTGTTCAAAAAGCAGTTATCAAAATTGTATCGTTTTAATCGTATTTCATCATTCGAAATATTTATTTGAATTAATATCAACCCATATTAATTATTATAACCCTGAAAAGATTAAGTACGCATTTATTACACGTAAACGCAAAAAGTTAAATAATCGCCGTTAAATAAACTAACGGAAGGTTAACCGAAGTAACGGAAAAAGCAGGGTTGTTACATTACCCACCTGTTATTAAAAATTTCTTTCCGAAATTTTAGTGATCGTCCTCTGAAGAAGTTTACTTGGGAAACAGTTGCAGGTATTTCAGTCTCATTTGGTCTTCAAGCTCCCACGTGAACTCTGGTCCTCTTCTCGCGTTCCACCGAACTTTAACGATAGGAATTATGCTCTGTTTCAATTGTTTAACCTCACGGCCCAAAATTTCAACAGGTACCTCAATGAAATGAAGTTTGTCGTCGATACGTAGTTCCTCTAAAGGAATAATCAAATTCTCCTCTGCTAGGCACTTCTTTAGATTGGGTACATGAAAATTGTTGTGTATACCGCTGAGAGCTTGTGGCAACTCCAATCTATAAGTTACCGGTCCAACTCTTTCACTTATCTCGAACGGTCCATGAAATGTCCTGTTCATATTGATTATAAACGTTCCATATTAATTGATTTCGTCGCGAGGTTTTGACCTCTATATGAGACGTTTTTCAAAGACTGCATTCATTTTTATAACAACCATAACCTTTATTTTATCGATAAAGGTTTAAAATGCTTTACGTAGATTATCAAATAATGATAATCTAAAATATACCGTTTACACACGACCATTACATAATGGTTTACAATAAAAATATATTACATCAAAGTAAGTTTCTTGAATGCAGTTTTTACACAATATCATACAAGTATGGACTCCAAATCTTGTCCTTATTTTAGTATGCAACAGCGGAAACTTTTAATAGTCACCTGAGAATAAACATGCTTAAAACGTCAACAAAAATGTTGGTGAGTTATAGGTTTAACCTATATATTATCAAATCATAATAATAGACCACAAGATTTCTCATTTTTCATAAATATCATTATACTCGCAAGTGCATAAAAATCATTCATATGTTGAACACCTGGTAACCGACGTTAACTTAATGCATAGAATATCCCCAAAACAAAACCTCATCTGTATAATAATCTCGAAGTACTAAACCATCCATAACCTGAATGGGGGTTGTTAAGCCCAATAGATCTATCTTTAGGATTAGCGTCAATTAGGGGCCATTTCCCTAATTCTTAGGCTACCAGACTTGAAGGGCGATATTCGGTTTAATAATCCAACCATAGAATGAAGTTTTGCGTACTTGTGTCTATTTTGTAAAACATTTATAAAGCTGCATGTATTCTCATCCCAAACTATTAGATTTTAAAAGTGGGACTATAACTCACTTTCATAGATTTTTACTTCGTCGGGAAGTAAGACTTGGCCACTGGTCGATTCACGAACCTATAACAAATATGTACATATATATTAAAGTATGTTCAAAATATATTTACAACATTTTTAATACGTTTTACTGTTTTAAGTTTATTAAATCAGCTGTCCTCGTTAGTAACCTACAACTAATTGTTCACAGTTAGATGTACAGAAATAAATTGATATATATTATCTTGAATCAATCCACAACCCAGTGTATACACGTCTCAGGCTAGATCACAACTCAAAGTATATATATTTTTGGAATCAACCTCAACCCTAATAATATAGAGTGTCTATGGTTGTTCTAAATAATATATATACATGGGTCTATGGTTGTTCCAAATAATATATATACATGGGTCTATGGTTGTTCCAAATAATATATATACATGGGTTTATGGTTGTTCCAATCTTGCAAATCCATTTCAAGTGATCAATCAACCTCAACCCCAACATTACTGCATATAGAGTGTCTATGGTTGTTCCAAATAATATATATACATGGGTCGATATGATCAAAACATTTGCATACGTGTCTATGGTATCCCAAGATTACGTAATATATTAGAATACATGTATAATACAATATGAGTTAGCTAGGATATGATTAATATAGATTTGTTACAATATTTCCCGTAGCTACAACAATCAAAAAAATATCCAATCTTGTTTTACCCATAACTTCTTCGTTTTAAATCCGTTTTGAGTGAATCAAATTGCTATGGTTTCATATTGAACTCTATTTTATGAATCTAAACAGAAAAAGTATAGGTTTATATTAAGAAATATAAGTTACAAGTCATTTTTGTAAGAGGTGGTCATTTCAGTCGAAAGAATGACGTCTTGATGACCATTTTGAAAAACATACTTCCACTTTGAGATTAACTATGATTTTTGGATATAGTTTCATGTTCATAAGAAAAATCATTTTCCCAGAAGAACAACTTTTAAATCAAAGTTTATCATAGTTTTTAATTATCAAACCCAAAACAGCCCGCGGTGTTACTACGACGGCGTATGTCCGGTTTTACGGTGTTTTTCGTGTTTTCAGGTTTTAAATCATTAAGTTCGCATATCATATAGATATAGAACATGTGTTTAGTTGATTTTAAAAGTCAAGTTAGAAGTATTAACTTCTGTTTGCGAACAAGTTTAGAATTAACTAAACTATGTTCTAGTGATTACAAGTTTAAACCTTCGAATAAGATAGCTTTATATGTATGAATCGAATGATGTTATGAACATCAATACTACCTCAAGTTTTGTGGATAAACCTACTGGAAAAGAGAAATATGGATCTAGCTTCAAAGGATCCTTGGATGGCTTGAGAGTTCTTGAAGCAGAATCATGACACGAAAACAAGTTCAAGTAAGGTTTTCACTCGAAATAAGATTGTTATAGTTATAGAAATTGAATCAAAGTTTAAATATGAGTATTACCTTGAATTAGAAAGATTTATTACTGTAAATAAGAAAGATTTCTTGAGATTGGATGATCACTTGAAATGGATTTGCAAGATTGGAAGTAAGCAAGCAAGATTTCTTGAAGTGTTCTTGAATGGTTGTTTATATGATGATTAAAGCTTGTAATTGAAGCTAAAAGATGGTGAAAATGCTTGGAGATGATCAAGTATGATGTTAGGAGTATTTTGAGAGAGAATTTGGAGTGTAAGTATTGTAGTGACCCGAACTTTTCCATGTTTATATATATATTAAATGAAATTGTTATTTACATGATTAAGTGTTTCCAACATGTTAAGCAATCAAACTTGTTAAGACTTTATTAATTGAAATAGGTTTCATATAGACAATTGACCACCTGTAACGACCCGGAAATTTCTGATCAAATTTAAACCTTAAACTTTATATGTTTCCGACACGATAAGCAAAATTTGTAATTTTGAGTCTCGAAAGCTTTGAAACCTATATTCATGAAACCAAATACCCTTTAACCATGCCCGATGATTCACGAACAACTATTCGTAAATAGATAATATATATATTTATATAGGTATTTATAATTTGAAATTTTAGGAAGACTTTCATCTACCACTAATTAACAACGGAGCACGATATTGCACTTTGTGTTAAAACCGTCGGTAGATAAAAGCCAAATATATGGCTGCTATATTATCAAGTTTACTATTGTTGATTGCCACTCTATTACACATATTGTTACATATCACGATCACTATCTTTCATTTATTTCATGATTTTCGTAATTAGTGGTTGACAAACAAAAACTTGGAAAGAATCCAATGTTATTATACTAACACATTTAGTTATCATATAGGATATATATATATATATATGATATATACCCGTGCATATAATACCATTTACATAAAAACTATCATCTTGCATTTCTCTTTCTGCAAAACACCATATCACCACCCTTACTACCGATTTCCAGTCGAGAAATGCAACCAAACCAACACCAAAATCATCACGACACCCACCACTTTAAACCACCTTCCTTGATCAATCAACCTACCATTATCTTCATCAATCAACATCGAATATCTTTATTAAACCACCGACGTTCAACACCACAATCTCCTCGTCCATCTTGCACCACTTGAAACCATCATCGTCTCAACCTCACAATCACCATGAACCACCCATCTTTTCTCTATCACCTAACCACCAACGACACCTAAACAATCATCATCTTATCATCATTGTTTAGCTGCTACTGTTTGAGAACCACCTACAATTGTTTCCTTGATCCCTTCGAACCCCAAACCAACTAAACACTTCATGCTTGAAAATGACCCAACCCAAATCAATTGTTGCTGCTGCAGTAACTGGTTCTATCAACCATACATCAACATACACACAAACACAACTCTATTGTCTTAACCAAACCACAAGACCCAACGGTTTCCTGTTTATTTTTATTTTTTCCTTTCGTGAACCCACATCCCATAAGAACCATTTGTTAACTGCTGTTCCTGACTTCTGTTGGGATCAAGAGCAGCCTCTACTACTGCTGTTCACCGTCGCATAGCCACCATCACAACACACCATTCCTTCGTTCCTTCTCTCTTGTAATCATTGAATAAAGACCAAAACAACTTACCTTGAAAACTTACTGCACGTTTTTTTTTTCTTCTTTCTGTTTTATGATTAGAACCGAACCCACCATATGATCAATATAGTTCATTGTTACTTCTTTCGGTTTGTTTGGACAGATCACAGCCAAATTTTTTTTTCACATTCGCTGTACGAGACCCACATCAATAGAATAAATAGGAATTGAGTTATAAGAACTAAGAAACTACCATTATATGTTTTTTTAATATTGGTAGACAAAGTTAACCTACTTGATTATTTAAGTATTGGATCATAATGATTTGAGGTTTATAATAAACAAGTGGGAATAGAAGTCTTCATTGTCGACACCCACTAGTTCCTTCTCAAGTCTATCATTCATAAGTCTAGACATGTCTTACTGCATTTAGTGCATCGATAGTGTATAGAAAAAATTCATATCCTAGCGCATCTGTAGACTTGCCTGACATATGCCGTAAATTCCTCTGTAGTTTACGAAATCTTTGGTATTATACATAGATATTCTATATAGCTAGAATATCACCCGACATCCGAAAAATCATTTCACATCGAAGATCTCTTCCATCCACCAAATTGCTCTTTTCAACCTGAAGCCCTTACAGGCGAACCTGTTCGAGAAACCATTTTCTCTCCCTTTTTTTCCGAGTATTTCATCACGATTACATACTATCCCATATTTCGAATCTTATTCATTCGCTCGCTTCAACCATTAATCATCCCGTAGTACTAGAAGAAGTTAACGAACTACGCGCTCGTGTGACGACCTTGGAGAACCTGGTGCGAAGGTTACGAGCACCAGCAGCATAATCAGTACCACCATCATCAACGTCGACAGTACCCTTATCATCCCTAAACCATAACCAGGTTATAAACCTTAATATCAAAATCTGTACCTCGGATATCAACATCACACGCCTCAATATCACCATCTGAACTTCGAGTACGATTTTCGTTCTACATATTGTTCTACATCGATTATCTTCGCTTTACATATCGTTCTACCTCATTAATCTTCGTTCGACATGACGATTATGTAATCTCTAATGTTTTAGAGATCATGTAATCTAGTAATAACGATAAATCAAATAAGTTTAATATCTTATTGACTCATTAAATTCATAATTACATCCGAAGAAAATAAATATGCAAGTATATTTTCATAAAGATTGTAATTAAAACTTCTTTCGTACAAACTGTTAATGATGAGAATATTTTAACAGGTGGGTAGTACCCGAGGAATATTTAGAATTCACATTAATAAGTTACACTGTACATTCTTCGAATTTGATTCAACGATCATTTACTATTCTACTTACAATCACCGATAAAGGTATCCGTTCACCCCAGATTAACCATTTTCATTTAAATTTGATATTTGGATTTTTACCTATCCGAATCCAACAAGTGGCATAACGAAGAAAACATTGGACAAAATAAAATTTGTTAGAAACAAACGGATTAATTAATTGAAATTTGGTTAGGATTCCACGCTAACTATTCCAGCTAACTGTTCCCAGCTAACTGATTAACATTTAATTTATCGCAATTTACATTCTCGCAATTTTAATTTCTGCACTGTACATACTGTCGGGACACATGTACAACAATACGTCGGATTAATTCTGAGACAACACGTTGTATAATGGGTCATGATATATATTTATTTATTTTACGCATTTAAATAACGGGACACGTATACAAGGTTTTGACTTATCATATTGACCCATCTATATATATATTTCGGAACAACCGTAGACACTCTATATGTGAAGGTGGGAGTTGGCTATACAGGGTCGGAGTTGATTCCAAAATATATATATACTTTGAGTTGTGATCGACACTGAGACCGGTACACGGGTCACGATACGTATTAATTAATTCGAATGTTATATATTTAATTTATATATGAATTTATTGGACTATTGGACAATTGGATTATTTGACTGCTAACTTTGGACAATTAAAATGAGTTAAAATGCTGATTATAACATATGAAACTAAACAATTCTTCAAGTTTGCCACTTGATTCTATTTTAAACCTCATTCGTATCTTGACGATTACAATTCGCATTCATAATTTTTCATGATTCTTGAAAACACCTCGATCGAGAAGTTGAACCAACCGTATCTCATCTATGGAAGAAAAGATTCTTGCATATAGTTATGCACTCGAAAACTCTCGGAGACTGAGTCAACGTTTAACACGTAGCAGTGTTAATTTCTTTAAGTGTTATTATTACCCAAAATAACCTTGCAATTCCTTTTCAAAGTAGCCAACTTTGTCACAGCTCCAGCAAGCCAACTTCGACTTTTCGTTCGAACCAACCTTATTATAACTTTGATATATACGAAAAGTTTTCCTCATCGTTACCGGGAAATCCTTTCATATTCCATCATATTACCATCAGCGTTTAATCATCTAAAAACACAATTCTCCCAAAACCACCTTGGTTTGATAACCGATGACCCAGATTCGTAACTTTGAGAATGCTGACGAAGCAGCATGTTGTAGATGGTCTTAATGGCCAAAAGTTGATGTTAAAGAATGGAGTATTGGAAACACTCAATAGAAAATTTAGTACCGAAAAGCGGATTATGCGAAACTATGAAGTAAGCCGTGGACAGATCACAAAGAATAAGTTTGACTTCAAGGGATCCAAATGACTCAGTGCCTGCTGAAATCATTAGTAAGAATCTTACTCTTTATTCTAAACCTTCACAGACAGATATTCATCATCATCTAATCTTGGATATTATAAGATATCTTCGTATCTTCCATTATACATATTCTCCATATTTTTGGAGATATTTTCACAACTATTTTTATCTGCGATCATTTATCTCTCCGTAACATCTGCGTTACAACATAAAGGAAACTGTGTTAGTTTCTAAGTTCTAAAACCTTCGAGTTTAAAATAGGAATGTTCTGAAGCAGTGTTGGGAACTGATGCATGAATTAGTATAATATAATGAAACTTGATCAACTTCATTATATTACAGTAAGTCATGTTGAGTTTCTAATGGAATGTGATGATTCACAGTACCATCATCATGTGACATGTTACACGGCTCTTACATTCTATATAAATTCTAAAAATATCAAGAAAATATTTCTTGATAATTCGATCTTTTCCAGAATATTCTGGTAATTTGACAAACCAAAATCGTGCCATTACCATTCTTTTCTGAGAGCATTAGCTATGTTCATTCCAAATTTCTTATCTACAAATTACGGACCATTGCTCGCTTGACTCGAGGACGGGAAGAAGAAACGAAGGGACAAAGCCCCAAAATAGAAATTGGAGTATAGATCGCAACAAATAGGAGAGAGTATTAACTATGGATGACAATGATTACAGAAGTAGGGACCTCAAAATATAAACAAAGATATAAAACCCAATAACAACCCTGAAACTACAAACCGTGCATATCAATACGTATTGCCACGTAAAGGCACGGGAAGATTAAAAACACTATAATCCCAAGATAATAGTAGAAGTAAATAAAATCCTCCGGTGGTAGATAAAAGAGAAGAACGACGGATGTGAAAATTAGGAGTATATCAAGAATCAGAATTGGATGGAGCATATCGACGAATGTCTTGAAGTAGGAATTAAGGAGAAAGAGTAGAAGATGTGAGTTGTGAAAAATAAGGAAACGAAGGAGTGGATTTATAGTGAAATATCCGGCAAAGAATTTGAAACAGATTGGCGCATTAAATCGAAGAAGATCATAGTTTCTTTATTAGCCGAAAAATCAAATCTTTTAGATTTCCAAGATTTTTTTTAAACCCCTTAAATTCCGGAAATTCACTGTGACTACGTCAAAAGTTAAATCTCTATCTCAATCTCTTGTGACAGCTTCACTCGTACGCTTCATCTAATCAAATTGTTTTACCACTATTACAAAATGGTGATAAAACTCTAGTTATCAATTCATATTCGTCATAAAGACATTTTATGGTTGGTCATGATGATTCGATCAAAAATTTCGGGGACGAAATTTCTTTAACGGGTGGGTACTGTAACGACCCGGAAATTTCTGATCAAATTTAAACCTTAAACTTTATATGTTTCCGACACGATAATCAAAATTTGTAATTTTTAGTCTCGAAAGCTTTGAAACCTATATTCATGAAACCAAATACCCTTTAACCATGCCCGATGATTCACGAACAACTATTCGTAAATAGATAATATATATATTTATATAGGTATTTATAATTTGAAATTTTAGGAAGACTTTCATCTGCCACTAATTAACAACGGAGCACGATATAGCACTTTGTGTTAAAACCGTCGGTAGATAAAAGCCAAATATATGGCTGCTATATTATCAAGTTTACTATTGTTGATTGCCACTCTATTACACATATTGTTACATATCACGATCACTCTCTTTCATTTATTTCATGATTTCCGTAATTAGTGGTTGACAAACAAAAACTTGGAAAGAATCCAATGTTATTATACTAACACATTTAGTTATCATATAGGATATATATATATATGATATATACCCATGCATATAATACCATTTACATAAAAACTATCATCTTGCATTTCTCTTTCTGCAAAACACCATATCACCACCCTTACTACCGATTTCCAGTCGAGAAACGCAACCAAACCAACACCAAAATCATCACGACACCCACCACTTTAAACCACCTTCCTTGATCAATCAACCTACCATTATCTTCATCAATCAACATCGAATATCTTTATTAAACCACCGACGTTCAACACCACAATCTCCTCTTCCATCTTGCACCACTTGAAACCATCATCGTCTCAACCTCACAATCACCATGAACCACCCATCTTTTCTCTATCACCTAACCACCAACGACACCTAAACAATCATCATCTTATCATCATTGTTTAGCTGCTACTGTTTGAGAACCACCTACAATTGTTTCCTTGATCCCTTCGAACCCCAAACCAACTAAACACTTCATGCTTGAAAATGACCCAACCCAAATCGATTATTGCTGCTGCAGTAACTGGTTCTATCAACCATACATCAACATACACACAAACACAACTCTATTGTCTTAACCAAACCACAAGACCCAACGGTTTCCTGTTTATTTTTATTTTTATTTTTTCCTTTCGTGAACCCACATCCCATAAGAACCATTTGTTAACTGCTGTTCCTGACTTCTGTTGGGATCAAGAGCAGCCTCTACTACTGCTGTTCACCGTCGCATAGCCACCATCACAACACACCATTCCTTCGTTCCTTCTCTCTTGTAATCATTGAATAAAGACCAAAACAACTTACCTTGAAAACTTACTGCACGTTTTTTTTTCTTCTTTCTGTTTTATGATTAGAACCGAACCCACCATATGATCAATATAGTTCATTGTTACTTCTTTCGGTTTGTTTGGAAAGATCACAGCCAGATTTTTTTTTCACATTCGCTGTACGAGACCCACATCAATATAATAAATAGGAATTGAGTTATAAGAACTAAGAAACTACCATTATATGTTTTTTTAATATTGGCAGACAAAGTTAACCCACTTGATTATTTAAGTATTGGATCATAATGATTTGAGGTTTATAATAAACAAGTGGGAATAGAAGTCTTCATTGTCGACACCCACTAGTTCCTTCTCAATTATATAATCTAGAGTTGATGTTAATGGAAGATGAGGTAACCATGATGAGGAGATGAGGTGATCCATGTGTTATAATATTTTTTTTTTGTTCATTACGGTCGATCTCATGAAAAGGGATCGAAACAGACCCCAAATGCAACCTGGATTCATTAAATTACATGATTGGGCCGAAGTGTTTAGGATGTTGGGCTTATGGAAGGGTTTGGGCTGAATAACTTTGATGGGATGAAAACAGGCGAACATGGTTAAAGGGAATTAAATCGTGAATTATAACAGAAAAATGGAATTGGAGTAGATGGTTAGGAGTGTTTGTGAGTAACAAGAGGTCGGAGGTTCGAGCCTTGTCTTTGCCATTTCTTTTTAGAAAAACAATTATGAGGGTATACACTTTTAATTTAACTCCCATCATAATTATTATTATTATTATTATTATTATTAATGTTATTAAGTATTATTATTATCATTATAATTATGATCATCATTATTATTATTTTCATAAATATTAATATTATTATCATTATTATAAAAGTATTATTATTATTACAGTTATTAAAATCATTATTATTACTAATATTAAAATATTAAAATTATCATTTCAGTAAAGATATTATTATTATTATTATTATTAAAAGTATTATTAAAGTTATCATTCTTTTATCATTATTATTAAAGGTATCATTTTTTTTTATATTGTTATAAGATGAAACATTATTTTTTTTTATCTACTATTATCAATATTATTTATCGAATAACAATTATTTGTATAAAATCATATTTACTACATATAACGTAACTATACTAATATTGTTACAATAAAAATTAATAAGTGTAGTTAATTAGGTTTTTAATGAAAAACATAACTAAAGTAACAATTAATACATTAATGATACATAGATTGTTCGATTACCATTATATGTGTTAATATATATATATAAATGATATAGGTTCGTGAATTCGAGGCCAACCCTATACGTGTTCAATGATGTTATGTGTATTTTTACTACAAAATACAGTATGGTGAGTATATAGTTCCCTTTTAAACTCTAAATATTTTGGGCTGAGAATACATGCGCTATTTTTATAAATGATTTACGTTATGGACACAAGTGATCAAAAATAAAATCTACGTTGAGTTGTACCATGGCATATTTCTTTATACTTGGTAGCTAATATTTACGTGAGGAGCGTAAACGTGAATCCTGTTGATAGATCTATCGGGCCTGACAACCCCAACCGGGCTGGACGACCAGTTTTTAACGGTTGCACAGTACTTCGTTTTGCTACTACACTTGGTACGGTGTAGGGTTTATTTAAGAATATGCTGCTGTGATTTAAATGTTAAGTATGGTTACCAAGTGCTCAACGACTTTTCATACACGAGGAGTGTATTATGTATAAACATGAAATCTTGTGGTCCATAGTTATAACGTTGCTAGCATCAAACCTATATATCTCACCAACTTTATGTTGACATTTTAAAGCATGTTTATTCTCAGGTACGAATTAAGTCTTCCGCTGTGCATTAGCTCATACTAGAGACATTACTTGGAGTCGATCATCGCAATGGAACCAAATGTTGAAGACTTTGTCCAGGTGGATAAGGACGGGTCTTTACACCACCCAAGTTGACCGGTGATTCACGAACGTTAAAACTTGTAAAAACTATACGATGACATATATATGGTTATATATATAGTTAACATGATTTTATTATAAGTATGTATCTCATTAGGTATTTTAACAATGAGTTATATACATAAAAATGAGACTATTAATTTAAGAAACTCGAAAACGATATATATAACAATTATCGTTATAACAACGTCTTACAAGGTACATATGAATCACATTAAGATATTGATACACTTGGTTAATTATGTTAAATGATAAGTAAATATATTATTAAGTGTATTAACAATGAAATGCATATGTAAAAATAAGACTACTAACTTAATGATTTCTAAACTAGACATATATGTAACGATTATCGTTGTAACGACATTTAACTATATATATATCATACTAAGATATATTATATATCATAATATCATGATAACATAACAATTTAACATCTCGTTTGTTATAATAAACAATGGGTTAACAACATTCATCAAGATCGTTAACCTAAAGGTTTCAAAACAACATTTACATGTAACGACTAACGATGACTTAACGTCTCAGTTAAAATGTATATACATGTAGTGTTTTAATATGTATTCATACACTTTTGAAAGACTTCAAGACACTTATCAAAATACTTCTACTTAACAAAAATGCTTACAATTACATCCTCGTTCAGTTTCATCAACAATTCTACTCGTATGCACCCGTATTCGTACTCGTACAATACACAGCTTTTAGATGTATGTACTATTGGTATATACACTCCAATGATCAGCTCTTAGCAGCCCATGTGAGTCACTTAACACATGTGGGAACCATCATTTGGAAACTAGCATGAAATATCTCATAAAATTACAAAAAATATGAGTAATCATTCATGACTTATTTACATGAAAACAAAATTACATATCCTTTATATCTAATCCATACACCAACGACCAAAAACACCTACAAACACTTTCATTCTTCAATTTTCTTTATCTAATTGATCTCTCTCAAGTTCTATCTTCAAGTTCTAAGTGTTCTACATAAATTCCAAAAGTTCTAGTTTCATAAAATCTAGAATACTTCCAAGATTGCAAGTTTACTTCCAAGTTTTCTAAATCCATTCCAAGTAATCATCCAAGATCAAGAAACCTTTGTTACTTACAGTAGGTTATCTTTCTAATACAAGGTAATAATCATATTCATACTTTAATTCAATTTCTATAACTATAACAATCTTATTTCGAGTGGAAATCTTACTTGAAATTGTTTTCGTGTCATGATTCTGTTTCAAGAACTTTCAAGCCATCCAAGGATCCTTTGAAGCTAGATCTATTTTTCTCATTTCCAGTAGGTTTATCCAAGGAAATTGAGGTAGTAATGATGTTCATAACATCATCCGATTCATACATATAAAGCTATCTTATTCGAAGGTTTAAACTTGTAATCACTAGAACATAGTTTAGTTAATTCTAAACTTGTTCGCAAATAAAAGTTAATCCTTTTAACTTGACTTTTAAAATCAACTAAACACATGTTCTATATCTATATGATATTCTAACTTAATGATTTAAAACCTGGAAACACGAAAAACACCGTAAAATAGAATTTACGCCGTCGTAGTAACACCGCGGGCTGTTTTGGGTTAGTTAATTAAAAACTATGATAAACTTTGATTTAAAAGTTGTTATTCTGGGAAAATGATTTTTATTATGAACATGTAACTCTATCCAAAAAATATGGTTAAACTCAAAGTGGAAGTATGTTTTCTAAAATGGTCATCTAGACGTCGTTCATTCGACTGAAATGACTACCTTTACAAAAATGACTTGTAACTTATTTTTCTGACTATAAACCTATACTTTTTCTGTTTAGATTCATAAAATAGAGTTCAATATGAAACTATAGCAATTTGGTTCACTCAAAAACGGATTTAAAATGAAGAAGTTATGGGTAAAAGAAGATTGAATAATTTTTCTCATTTTAGCTACGTGAAAATTGGTAACAAATCTATTCCAACCATAACTTAATCAACTTGTATTGTATATTATATAGTTTGAGTTGTGATCAATACTGAGATACGTATACACTGGGTCGTGGATTGATTCAAGATAATATTTATCGATTTATTTCTGTACATCTAACTGTGGACAACTAGTTGTAGGTTACTAACGAGGACAGCTGACTTAATAAACTTAAAACATCAAAATATATTAAAAGTGTTGTAAATATATTTTGAACATACTTTGATATATGTATATATTGTTATAGGTTCGTGAATTAACCAGTGGCCAAGTCTTACTTCTCGAGGAAGTAAAAATCTGTGAAAGTGAGTTATAGTCCCACTTTTAAAATCTAATATTTTTGGGATGAGAATACATGCAGGTTTTATAAATGATTTACAAAATAGACACAAGTACGTGAAACTACATTCTATGGTTGAATTATCGAAATCGAATATGCCCCTTTTTATTAAGTCTGGTAATCTAAGAATTAGGGAACAGACACCCCAATTGACGCGAATCCTAAAGATAGATCTATTGGGCCTAACAAACCCCATCCAAAGTACCGGATGCTTTAGTACTTCGAAATTTATATCATATCCGAAGGGTGTCCTGAAATGATGGGGATATTCTTATATATGCATCTTGTTAATGTCGGTTACCAGGTGTTCACCATATGAATAATTTTTATCTCTATGTATGGGATGTGTATTGAAATATGAAATCTTGTGGTCTATTGTTACGATTTGATATATATAGGTTAAACCTATAACTCACCAACATTTTTGTTGACATTTAAAGCATGTTTATTCTCAGGTAAATACTAAGAGCTTCCGCTGTTGCATACTATAATAAGGACAAGATTTGGAGTCCATGTTTGTATGATATTGTGTAAAAACTGCATTCAAGAAACTGATTTCGATGTAACATATTTGTATTGTAAACCATTATGTAATGGTCGTGTGTAAACAGGATATTTTAGATTATCATTATTTGATAATCTACGTAAAGCTTTTTAAACCTTTATTTATGAAATAAAGGTTATGGTTTGTTTTAAAAATGAATGCAGTCTTTGATAAATGTCTCATATAGAGGTCAAAACCTCGCAACGAAATCAATTAATATGGAACGTTTTTAATCAATAAGAACGGGACATTTCAGTTGGTATCCGAGCATTGGTCTTAGAGAACCAGAAAATTTGCATTAGTGTGTCTTATCGAGTTTGTTAGGATGCATTAGTGAGTCTGGACTTCGACCATCTTTTCTTTAAAAATGATTGCTTAACATTTTTGTTGGAAACTATATATTATTAACATGTATATATTATGTGATATATTAATCTCTTAACATGTTTGATATTGTGTGATAGATGTCTACCTCTAGCACAAATCCCATTGACTCACCTAATAATAATGAAGAGTCGAATATATATTGGACTGATTCACAAGTTCCCAAAGAAGAACCGGAAGAAGAATCAGAACCGGAAGAAGAATCAGAACCGGAAGAGGAGGAACCGGAGGAGGAAATAGAACCGGTGGGGGAAATAATAAAACGGTTAAGTAAAAGAAAATCCTCAACCAACCGACCAAGTTTAATTATGGTCAATGGTGTTTCCGCCAAGGAAGCAAAATATTGGGAGGATTACCAATTCTCCGATGAATCGGATTCCGACGAGAATTCCGATGATGTTATAGAAATTACCCCAACTGAATTTAAAAAGGCAAAAGAAAATAATAAGGGAAAGGGCATAAAAATAGAGAAATCTAATTCCAACCCGATGAACTTTATATGTATCGTCAACCCCCGAAGCCCTTAAGTTGTAACAATGACCCGGGAACCTCTAAACCACCAGGTTTTTCTAAACCGTTGTGGAAAACGACAGCTCGTATTAGGGGAACATCATATATCCCTAGAAACTTGGCAAAACGAACCGAAACTGAAGAAGAAGAAACGAGCGAGTCGGAATAAGATAGTTGTATTCGTGTGGTGTAATATATGTAATATAGTGTGCTTATGCTTTATGATATATGTAAAAATTGCTTGTATTAATAAGTATTTTTTTTATGAATCTAACTCTTGTCTATTTTACAGTATAAAAACACAAAATGGATAGACAACCCAATATTTTAAGAGACCTACCCGGAGACATGATTGATGAAATCTTGTCTAGAGTAGGTCAGAATTCTTCGGCCCAACTATTTACGGCGAAATCAGTTTGTAAGACATTCGAAGAACGTTCCAAGAATGTCTTGGTTTATAAGAGACTTTCGTTTGAAATATGGGGGATATCACATTGGGAAACCCATAAGTTATGATGTGTTTACTTTGACGCATATATTACGGGGAACCCAAATGCTATTTTACGCAACGGGTTAAGAAATTATTTTGACTCAATGTATCCGAATATAGGACTTCATGATTTAGAAAAAGCGGCTAACATGTAACATAAAGAAGCATGCTATGCTTACGGGTTAGTAATGTTCGCTTCTCACCAAAGTGAGAAAAAGAACATCGGGCTACAACTATTAAACAAAACGTTCCCACAAGTGACGGAATCGGTAATTGGTTTAAGAAATGAGGTTTTTAGGTTATTACGAGACTGTTGGTCATTACGTAACCCTCGTCCCTTTGACGACGTTACAACACGCTGTCTTATCAACGGCCATAACGGTTATGTTCCACAAGACCAAGGATGGGAAGTAGTCCTAGTAAAACCAGAATGCATGACTTGTTTCTGGACGTATGAATTACGTGTCGTTATTGCCTTTGTTGAACGACTTGTGTACTAGCTATAATTATCTTCACAACTATCTTGTATCAAAGTTATTGTGTGCTATATTTCATGCTTTATGTAAAATAAGCGGTATTGTAAGTTTGTAAAATATTGTATAAAAGTTTGAACGCGAAATATTATTATAATCAGTTTTTCATATAGAATTGTAGTAGTTGAATTGTATATTAGCTACTAAGTATGAACTTAACGGGTAGGTACTACCCGAATTTAAACTTATAAAACGCTAATATGAAGAAAAAGCTTTTATAAATGAGTTCATATTATGCTACGAAATACTATTAACTACTCTTAATATTCTGTATGATTAACTTGTTCCATTTGACTATTTTGAAGGAAATGGCACAGACTACTCGACACACCATGAATATGAATGAAGAGGAATTCCGTACTTTTCTAGCTTCAAACATAGCCGCAGTACAGGCTGCGCTACATACCAACAATAACCTTGGATCTAGCAGTATAGGAAATCGTGTAGGATGCACCTACAAAGAATTCACTGCCTGCAAACCTTTGGAATTTGTTGGAACCGAAGGACCGATCGGATTGAAACAGTGGACCGAGAAGGTCGAATCAGTGTTTGCCATAAGTAAGTGTACTGAAGAGGACAAAGTGAAGTACGCTACGCATACCTTCACAGGTTCTGCGTTAACATGGTGGAATACCTATCTAGAGCAAGTGGGACAAGATGATGCGTACGCACTACCGTGGTCAGCATTCAAGCACTTGATGAACGAGAAGTACCTTCCCAGAACCGAGGTCAATAAGCTCAAGACAGAACTTAAAGGGTTACGAACCCAAGGATTTGATATTACCACGTACGAAAGACGATTCACAGAATTGTGCTTATTGTGTCCGGGAGCATTCGAAGATGAGGAAGAGAAGATCGACGCGTTTGTGAAAGGATTACCGGAAAGAATCCAAGAAGATATAAGTTCACACGAGCCCGCCTCCATACAACAGGCATGTAGAATGGCTCACAAACTAGTGAACCAGATTGAGGATAGAATTAAAGAACAGACGACTGAAGAGGCCAATGTGAAGCAAGTCAAAAGAAAGTGGGAGGAAAACGGTGATAAGAATCACCAATACAACAACAACAGCAATTACAATAATAATCGCAACAATTATCCCAACAATCGCAACATCAATCGCAACTACAACAAACGACCCAACAACAACAACAACAACAACAACAACAACAACAACAACTACAACAATCATCCCAACAACAATAACAACCGCAACAACAACAATAATCAGAAGCAGCTATGCCAAAGGTGTGAAAAGTATCACTCGGGGTTCTGCACCAAATTTTGCAACAAGTGTAAAAGAAATGGTCATAGCGCGGCGAAGTGTGAGGTCTACGGACCAGGGGTTAACAGAACGAAAGGAACAAATGGTGTCAGAACGAGTAATGGCGGAGCAAGTAGTGTCGGAGCAAGTTATGCCAATGTAGTTTGTTATAAATGTGGAAAACCGGGCCACATTATTAGAAATTGACCGAACCAGGAGAACACGAATGGGCAAGGCCGCGGAAGAGTTTTCAATATTAATGCGGGAGAGGCACAGGAAGACCTGGTGCTTGTTACGGGTACGTTTCTTATTGATAATAAATCTGCTTACGTTTTATTTGATTCGGGTACGGATAGAAGCTATATGAGTAGAGATTTTTGTGCTAAATTAAGTTGTCCATTGACGCTGTTGGATAGTAAATTTTTACTCGAATTAGCAAACGGTAAATTAATTTCACCAGATAATATATGCCGGAATCGAGAAATTAAACTAGGTAGTGAAATATTTAAGATTGATTTGATACCAGTAGAGTTAGGGAGTTTTGATGTAATAGTTGGCATGGACTGGCTGAAGAAGGTGAAAGCAGAGATCGTATGTTATAAAAATGCAATTCGCATTGTACGAGAAGAAGGAGAACCCTTAATGGTGTACGGAGAAAAGGGAAACATGAAGCTACATCTTATTAGTAATTTGAAGGCACAAAAACTAATAAGAAAAGGTTGCTATGCTGTTTTAGCACACGTCGAGAAAGTACAAACTGAAGAAAAGAGCATCAATGATGTTCCCGTTCAAAAGAATTTCCCGATGTATTTTCGAAAGAATTACCGGGACTACCTCCACATCGATCTGTTGAATTTCAAATAGATCTTGTTCCAGGAGCTGCACCAATAGCTCGTGCTCCTTATAGACTCGCACCCAGCGAGATTAAAGAACTGCAAATCCAATTGCAAGAACTATTAGAACGTGGTTTCATTCGACCAAGCACATCACCATGGGGAGCTCCTGTTTTATTTGTCAAGAAGAAGGATGGTACATTTAGGTTGTGTATTGACTACAGAGAGTTGAACAAATGCGAGAATTGACGACTTATTTGATCAACTACAAGGCTCGTCGGTTTATTCGAAGATCGATTTACGTTCTGGATATCATCAAATGCGAGTAAAGGAGGATGATATTCCAAAAACTGCTTTTAGGACGCGTTATGGTCATTACGAGTTTATGGTTATGCCGTTTGGATTGACTAACGCACCAGCTATGTTCATGGACTTTATGAACTGAGTGTGTGGGCCATATCTTGACAAGTTTGTCATTGTTTTCATCGATGACATACTTATTTACTCAAAGAATGATCAAGAGCACGAAGAACATTTGAGAAAAGTGCTAGAAGTATTGAGGAAAGAAAAACTGTACGCTATGTTTTCAAAGTGTGCATTTTGGTTGGAAGAAGTTCAATTCCTCGGTCACATAGTGAACAAAGAAGGTATCCAGGTGGACCCGGCAAAGATCGAAACCGTTGAAAAGTGGGAAACCCCAAAAACTCCGAAGTATATACGTCAATTTTTAGGATTGGCTGGTTACTACAGAAGATTCATCCAAGATTTCTCCAAAATAGCAAAACCCTTGACTGCCTTAACGCATAAAGGGAAGAAATTTGAATGGAAGGATGAACAAGAGAAGGCGTTTCAATTATTGAAGAAAAAGCTAACTACGGCACCTATATTGTCATTGCCTGAAGGGAATGATGATTTTGTGATTTATTGTGATGCATCAAAGCAAGGTCTCGGTTGTGTATTAATGCAACGGACGAAGGTGATTGCTTATGCATCTAGACAATTGAAGATTCACGAGCAAAATTATACGACGCATGATTTGGAATTAGGCGCGGTTGTTTTTACATTAAAGACTTGGAAGCACTACTTATATGGGGTCAAAAGTATTATATATACCGACCACAAAAGTCTTCAACACATATTTAATCAGAAACAACTTAATATGAGGCAGCGTAGGTGGATTGAATTGTTGAATGATTACGACTTTGAGATTCGTTACCACCAGGGGAAGGCAAATGTGGTAGCCGACGCCTTGAGCAGAAAGGACAGAGAACCCATTCGAGTAAAATCTATGAATATAATGATTCACACTAACCTTACTACTCAAATAAAGGTGGCGCAACAAGGAGTTTTAAAAGAGGGAAATTTGAAGGATGAAATACCCAAAGGATCAGAGAAGCATCTTAATATTCGGGAAGACGGAACCGTGTATAGGGCTGAAAGAATTTGGGTACCAAAATTTGGAGATATGAGAGAAATGGTACTTAGAGAAGCTCATAAAACCAGATACTCAATACATCCTGGAACGGGGAAGATGTACAAGGATCTTAAGAAACATTTTTGGTGGCCAGGTATGAAAGCCGATATTGCTAAATATGTAAGAGAATGTTTGACGTGTTCTAAGGTCAAAGCTGAACATCAGAAACCATCAGGTCTACTACAACAACCTGAAATCCCGGAATGGAAATGGGAAAACATTACCATGGATTTCATTACTAAATTTCCAAGGACTGCAAGTGGTTATGATACTATTTGGGTAATAGTTGATCGTCTCACCAAGTCAGCACACTTCCTGCCAATAAGAGAAGATGACAAGATGGAGAAGTTAGCACGGCTGTATTTGAATTAAGTCGTCTCAAGACATGGAATACCAATCTCTATTATCTCTGATAGGGATGGCAGATTTATTTCAAGATTCTGGCAGACATTACATCAAGCATTGGGAACTCGTCTAGACATGAGTACTGCCTATCATCCACAAACTGATGGGCAGAGTGAAAGGATGATACAAATGCTTGAAGACATGGTACGAGCTTGTGTTATTGATTTCGGAAATAGTTAGGATCGACATCTACCGTTAGCAGAATTTTCCTACAACAATAGCTACCATTCAAGCATTGAGATGGGGCCGTTTGAAGCACTTTATGGTAGAAAGTGCAGGTCTCCGATTTGTTGAAGTGAAGTGGGGGATAGACAGATTACGGGTCCGGAGATAATACAAGAAACTACCGAGAAAATCACCCAAATTCAACAAAGATTGAAAACCTCCCAGAGTCGACAAAAGAGCTACGCGGACAGTAAAAGAAAAGATATAGAGTTTGAAATTGGAGAAATGGTCATGCTTAAGGTTTCACCTTGGAAAGGCGTTGTTCGATTTGGTAAACGGAGGAAACTAAATCCAAGGTACATTGGACCATTCAAGATTATAGATCGTGTCGGACCAGTAGCTTACCAACTGGAGCTACCTCAACAACTCGCGGCTGTACATAACACTTTCCACATCTCAAATTTGAAGAAATGTTTTGCTAAAGAAGATCTCACTATTCCGTTGGACGAAATCCAAATCAATGAAAAACTTCAATTCATTGAAGAACCCGTCGAAATAATGGATCGTGAGGTTAAGAGACTTAAACAAAACAAGATACCGATTGTTAAGGTTTGATGGAATGCTCGTAGAGGACCCGAGTTCACATGGGAGCGTGAAGATCAGATGAAGAAGAAATATCCGCATTTATTTCCAGAAGATACGTCAACACATCCAACTGCTTAAAATTTCAGGATGAAATTTATTTAACGGGTAGGTACTGTAGTGACCCGAACTTTTCCATGGTTATATATATATTAAATGAAATTGTTATTTACATGATTAAGTGTTTCCAACATGTTAAGCAATCAAACTTGTTAAGTCTTGATTAATTGAAATAGGTTTCATATAGACAATTGACCACCCAAGTTGACCGGTGATTCACGAACGTTAAAACTTGTAAAAACTATACGATGACATATATATGGTTATATATATAGTTAACATGATTTTATTATAAGTATGTATCTCATTATGTATTTTAACAATGAGTTATATACATAAAAATGAGACTATTAATTTAAGAAACTCGAAAACGATATATATAACGATTATCGTTATAACAACGTCTTACAAGGTACATATGAATCATATTAAGATATTGATACATTTGGTTAATTATGTTAAATGATAAGTAAATATATTATTAAGTGTATTAACAATGAAATACATATGTAAAAATAAGACTACTAACTTAATGATTTCGAAACGAGACATATATGTAACGATTATCGTTGTAACGACATTTAACTGTATATATATCATACTAAGATATATTATATATCATAATATCATGATAATATAAAAATTTAACATCTCATTTGTTATAATAAATAATGGGTTAAAAACATTTAACAAGATCGTTAACCTAAAGGTTTCAAAACAACATTTACATGTAACGACTAACGATGACTTAACGACTCAGTTAAAATGTATATACATGTAGTGTTTTAATATGTATTCATACACTTTTGAAAGACTTCAAGACACTTATCAAAATACTTCTACTTAACAAAAATGCTTACAATTACATCCTCGTTCAGTTTCATCAACAATTCTACTCGTATGCACCCGTATTCGTACTCGTAAAATACACAGCTTTTAGATGTATGTACTATTGGTATATACACTACAAGGATAAGCTCTTAGTAGCCCATGTGAGTCACCTAACATATGTGGGAACCATCATTTGACAACTAGTAAAAAATATCTCATAAAATTACAAAAATATGAGTAATCATTCATAACTTATTTACATGAAAACAAAATTACATATCCTTTATATCTAATCCATACACCAACGACCAAAAACACCTACAAACACTTTTATTCTTCAATTTTATTCATCTAATTGATCTCCCTCAAGTTCTATCTTCAAGTTTTAAGTGTTCTTCATAAATTCCAAAAGTTCTAGTTTCATAAAATCAAGAATACTTCCAAGATTGCAAGTTTACTTCCAAGTTTTCTAAATCCATTCCAAGTAATCATCCAAGATTAAGAAACCTTTGTTACTTATAGTAGGTTATCTTTCTAATACAAGGTAATAATCATATTCAAACTTTAATTCAATTTCTATAACTATAACAATCTTATTTCGAGTGGAAATCTTACTTGAAATTGTTTTCGTGTCATGATTCTGCTTCAAGAACTTTCAAGCCATCCAAGGATCCTTTGAAGCTAGATCTATTTTTATCATTTACAGTAGGTTTATCCAAGGAACTTGAGGTAGTAATGATGTTCGTAACATCATTCTATTCATACATATAAAGCTATCTTATTCGAAGGTTTAAACTTGTAATCACTAGAACATAGTTTAGTTAATTCTAAACTTGTTCGCAAATAAAATTTAATCCTTCTAACTTGACTTTTAAAATCAACTAAACACATGTTCTATATCTATATGATATGCTAACTTAATGATTTAAAACTTGGAAACACGAAAAACACCGTAAAACCGGATTTACGCCGTCGTAGTAACACCGCGGGCTGTTTTGGGTTAGTTAATTAAAAACTATGATAAACTTTGATTTAAAAGTTGTTATTCTGGGAAAATGATTTTTATTATGAACATGAAACTATATCCAAAAATTATGGTTAAACTCAAAGTGGAATTATGTTTTCTAAAATGGTCATCTAGACGTCCTTCTTTCGACTGAAATGACTACCTTTACAAAAACGACTTGTAACTTATTTTTCCGACTATAAACCTATACTTTTTCTGTTTAGATTCATAAAATAGAGTTCAATATGAAACCATATCAATTTGATTCACTCAAAACGGATTTAAAATGAAGAAGTTATGGGTAAAACAAGATTGGATAATTTTTCTCATTTTAGCTACGTGAAAATTGGTAACAAATCTATTCCAACCATAACTTAATCAACTTGTATTGTATATTATGTAATCTTGAGATACCATAGACACGTATACAATATTTTGACCTATCATGTCGACACATCTATATATATTTCGGAACAACCATAGACACTCTATATGTGAATGTTGGAATTAGCTATACAGGGTTGAGCTTGATTCCAAAATATATATAGTTTGAGTTGTGATCAATACTGAGATACGTATACACTGGGTCGTGGATTGATTCAAGATAATATTTATCGATTTATTTCTGTACATCTAACTGTGGACAACTAGTTGTAGGTTACTAACGAGGACAGCTGACTTAATAAACTTAAAACATCAAAATATATTAAAAGTGTTGTAAATATATTTTGAACATACTTTGATATATATGTATATATTGTTATAGGTTCGTGAATCAACCAGTGGCCAAGTCTTACTTCCCGAGGAAGTAAAAATCTGTGAAAGTGAGTTATAGTCCCACTTTTAAAATCTAATATTTTTGGGATGAGAATACATGCAGGTTTTATAAATGATTTACAAAATAGACACAAGTACGTGAAACTACATTCTATGGTTGAACAAAGGCAATAAAGACTCGTAATTCATAAGTCCAGAAAAAAATCATGCATTCTGGTTTTACTAAGACTACTTCCCATCCTTGATTTTGTGGAACATAACCGTTGTAGCCATTGATAAGACAGCATGTTGTAACATCGTCAAAGGGACGAGGGTTTTGTTATGCCCAACAGCCCCGTAACAATCTAAAAACCTTGTTTCTCACCCCAACTACTGAGTCCGTTACTTGTGGGAATGTTTTGTTTAATAGTTGTAATCCGATGTTCTTTTTCTCACTTTGGTGAGAAGCGAACATCACAAACCCATAAGCATAACATGCTTCTTTATGTTGCATGTTAGAAGCTCTTTCTAATTCACGAAGTCCTATGTTGGGATAAGTTGAGTCAAAATAGGTTCTTAATCCGTAGCGTAAAATTGCACTTAGGTTCCCCGCATTTAATGCTTAAAGAAAACACGGCGTAGCTTACGGTCTCCCCAATGTGATATACCCCAACTTTCAAAGGAAAGCCTTTTATAAACTAAGGCATTCTTGGAATTTTCATCAAATGTTCTACAAACTAATTTCGCTGTAAATAATTGTGCCAACGAATTCTGACCAACTTTAGATAAGATTTCATCAATCATGTCCCCGGGTAGGTCTTCTAAAATTTTTGGTTGTCTATCCTTAACGTCCATTGTATTTTTATACTGTAAAACAGACGAGGATTAGATTTGTAAAAGATAATTATCAAATAATACAAGCAAAATTTTTTTTTTACATACAACATAAAAGTACAAGCACACTTATATTACATATATTACACCGCATGATTACAACCCTTTATTCCGACTCGCTTGTTTCTTCTTCTTCGGACTTGATTCGTTTCGCTAATTTTCTAGGGATATATGGTGCTCCCCTAATACGAGCTGTCGTTTTCTACAATGGTTTAGAAAAACCTGGTGGTTTAGAGGTTCCCGGGTTATTGTTACAATTTAGGAAATACAGATGTTGCCGATACATATAAAGTTCATCAGGGTTGGAATCAGGTTTCTTTATTTTTATAACTTTTCCCTTATTATTTTCTTTTACCTCTTTAAATTGGGTCGGGGTAATTTCTATAACATCATCGGAATCCTCATCGGGATCCGATTCATCAGAGAATTGGTAATCTTCCCAATATTTTGCTTCCTTAGCGAAAACAACATTGACCATTATTAACTTTGGTCCATTGGTTGAGGATTTTCTTTTATTTGACCGTTTTTCTGTGGTTCCTAATATTTCCCCCTCCGGAACCTCTTCATCATCCGGTTCCTCTTCTTCTGGTTCCTCTTCTTCCGGTTCTTCTTCTTCCGGTTCTTCTTCTTCTTCCGGTTCTTCTGGAATTTGTGAATCTTCCCAATATATATTTGACTCTTCATTATTATTAGGTGAGTTAATGAGATTTGTGCTAGAGGTAGACATCTATCACACAATATCAAACACGTTAAGAGATTAATATATCACATAATATTTACATGTTAATAATATATAGTTTCCAATAAAAATGTTAAGCAATCATTTTTAAAAAAAACACGGTCGAAGTCCAGACTCACTAATGCATCCTAACAAACTCGATAAGACACACTAATGCAAATTTTCTGGTTCTCTAAGACCAACGCTCGGATACCAACTGAAATGTCCTATTCATATTGATTATAAATGTTCCATATTAATTGATTTCGTAGCGAGGTTTTGACTTCTATATGAGACGTTTTTCAAAGACTGCATTCATTTTTATAACAACCATAACCTTTATTTTATCAATAAAGGTTTAAAAAGCTTTACGTAGATTATCAAATAATGATAATCTAAAATATACCGTTTATACACGACCATTACATAATGGTTTACAATAAAAAATATATTACATCAAAGTAAGTTTCTTGACTGCAGTTTTTACACAATATCATACAAGCATGGACTCCAAATCTTGTCCTTATTTTAGTATGCAACAGCGGAAGCTTTTAATAATCACCTGAGAATAAACATGCTTAAAACGTCAACAAAAATGTTGGTGAGTTATAGGTTTAACCTATATATTATCAAATCATAATAATAGACCACAAGATTTCTCATTTTTCATAAATATCATTATACTCGCAAGTGTATAAAAATCATTCATATGTTGAACACCTGGTAACCGACGTTAACTTAATGCATAGAATATCCCCAAACAGAACCTCGTCTGTATAATAATCTCGAAGTACTAAACCATCCATAACCTGAATGGGGGTTGTTAAGCTCAATAGATCTATCTTTAGGATTCGCGTCAATTAGGGGCCATTTCCCTAATTCTTAGGCTACCAGACTTGAAGGGCGATATTCGGTTTAATAATCCAACCATAAAATGTAGTATTCCATGCTTGTGTCTATTTTGTAAAACATTTATAAAGATGCATGTATTCTCATCCCAAAATATTAGATTTTAAAAGTGGGACTATAACTCACTTTCACAGATTTTTACTTCGTCTGGAAGTAAGACTTGGCCACTGGTCGATTCACGAACCTATAACAAATATGTACATATATATCAAAGTATGTTCAAAATATATTTACAACATTTTTAATACATTTTACTATTTTAAGTTTATTAACTCAGTTGTCTTGGTTAGTAACCTACAACTAATTGTCCACAGTTAGATGTACAGAAAGAAATCGATATATATTATCTTTAATCAATCCACGACCCAGTGTATACACGTCTCAGGCTAGATCACAACTCAAAGTATATATATTTTTGGAATCAACCTCAACCTTGTATAGCTAACTCCAACATTACTGCATATAGAGTGTCTATGGTTGTTCCAAATAATATATATATACATGGGTCGATATGATATACAAAACATTTGCATACGTGTCTATGGTATCCCAAGATTACATAATATATTAGAATACATGTATAATACAATATGAGTTAGCTAGGATATGATTAATATAGATTTGTTACAATATTTCCCGTTGCTACAACAATCAAATAATATCCAATCTTGTTTTACCCATAACTTCTTCGTTTTAAATCCGTTTTGAGTGAATCAAATTGCTATGGTTTCATATTGAACTATATTTTATGAATCTAAACAGAAAAATTATAGGTTAATAGTCAGAAATATAAGTTACAAGTTGTTTTTGTAAGAGGTAGTCATTTCAGTCGAAAGATGACGTCTTGATGACCATTTTGAAAAACATACTTCCACTTTGAGATTAACCATGATTTTTGGATATAGTTTCATATTCATAAGAAAAATAATTTTCCCAGAAGAACAACTTTTAAATCAAAGTTTATCATAGTTTTTAATTATCAAACCCAAAACAGCCCGCGGGGTTACTACGACGGCGTATGTTCGGTTTTACGGTGTTTTTCGTGTTTCCAGGTTTTAAATCTTTAAGTTAGCATATCATATAGATATAGAACACGTGTTTAGTTGATTTTAAAAGTCAAGTTAGAAGGATTAACTTCTATTTGCGAACAAGTTTAGAATTAACTAAACAATGTTCTAGTGATTACAAGTTTAAACCTTCGAATAAGATAGCTTTATATGTATGAATCGAATGATGTTATGAACATCATTACTACCTCAAGTTTTGTGGATAAACCTACTGGAAAAGAGAAAAATGGATCTAGCTTCAAAGGATCCTTGGATGGCTTGAGAGTTCTTGAAGCAGAATCATGACACGAAAACAAGTTCAAGTAAGGTTTCCACTCGAAATAAGATTGTTATAGTTATAGAAATTGAATCAAAGTTTGAATATGAGTATTACCTTGAATTAGAAAGATATCTTACTGTAAATAAGAAAGATTTCTTGAGATTGGATGATCACTTGAAATGGATTTGCAAGATTGGAAGTAAGCTAGCAAAATTTCTTGAAGTGTTCTTGAATGGTTGTTTTTATGATGATTAAAGCTTGTAATTGAAGCTAAAAGACAGTGAAAATGCTTGGAGATGATCAAGTATGATGTTAGGAGTATTTTGAGAGAGAATTTGGAGTGTAAGTATGAGAAAATGGAATGGAAAAATGGGGTGAAATCATAAAAACGAAATTACTTGTTATAAAAAAAAAAGATCCTTAAGTTTGTTTTTATCTCATTAGTCATACAAGTTGGTAAATAATTGTTCCACATGTTTTTGACTCTAAGATGGCTGCTAAGAATGAATGATTAAAGGTGTATATACCAATAGTAAATACATCTAGAAGCTGTGTATTGTACGAGTACAAATACGGGTGTACACGAGTAGAATTGTTGATGGAAACGAATGAGAATGTAATTTTGAGCATTTTTGCTAAGTAGAAATACTTTGATATATGTCTTGAATTCTTCCAAAAGTGTATTAATACATCTTAATACACTACATGTATATACATTTTAACTGAGTCGTTAAGTCACCGTTAGTCATTACATGTAAGTGTTGTTTTAAGATCTTTAAGTTAACGATCTTGTTAAATGTAATTAATTCATTGTTATTACACTTAAATGAGATGTTAAATTATTACATTATCATGATATTATAATGTATGAATATATTTTAATATGATATATATACATTAAAATGTCGTTACAATGATAATCGTTACATATATGCCTCGTTTCGAAATTCTTAAGTTAGTAGTCTTGTTTTACATATGTAGTTCATTGTTAACACAGTTAATGATATACTTAATTATCATTTTATCATGTTAAACATAGTGTATCAATATCTTAATATGATTCATATGTATTTAGTAAGACGTTGTTATAACGATAATCGTTATATATATCATTTCGAGTTTCTTAATTCAATAAACTCATTTTTATGTATATCACTCATTGTAAATATACTTAGTGAGATACTTACTTATCATAGTCTCATGTTAACCATATATATATACCCATATATATATCATCATGTAGTTTTTTTACAAACTTTTAACGTTCGTGAATCGCCGGTCAACTTGGGTGGTCAATTGTCTATATGAAGCACATTTCAAATAATCAACTCTTAACAAGTTCGATTGTTTAAGTAAGTATAACATGGAAAAGTTCGGGTCACTACAGTCCAACATATCTAAGACTCAGTTTACCTCGTTTCCCAAATCGTAAAACACCCTTCCAAGGTGATACTTTAAGCATAACTTTGTCACCAACTTGGAATTCTATGTCCTTCCATCTAACATCGACGTAACTCTTTTGACGACTTTGAGCCGTTCTTAATCGTTCCTGAATCTATAAAACTTTCTCAGTTGTCTCCTGAATAATCTCAGGGACTGTCAACTAACTATCCCCCAATTCGCTTCAACAAACGGGAGACCTACACTTCCTTCCGTACAATGCCTCGAAAGGTGCAGCTTTAATGCTCTCATGGTAGCTATTATTGTATGAGAACTCAGCAAGTGGTAAGTACTTATCCCATCCGTTTCCGAAATCAATGACACATGCTCGCAACATGTCCTCAAAAGTTTGAATAGTTTGTTCGCTCTGGCCATCTGTCTGGGGGTGATATACTGTACTCATATCTAAAAGAGTCCCCATCTCTTTCTATAATGATTGCCAAAATATGGAAGTGAATCTGTTGTCTCGATCGGATATAATAGATATAGGCACTCCATACCTAGAGACGACTTCCATAATGTAGATCTGCGGCAACTTCTCCATTTTATCTGTTTCCCTTATCAGTAAGAAGTGTGCAGACTTAGTGAGATGATCCACGATAACCCAAATAGTATCGTGACCTCCCGCCGTCCTCGGCAGTTTCGTGTTGAAGTCCATGGTAATACCTTCCAACTTCCACTGGGGAATCTCCGGTTGAGTCAATAACCCTGATGGCTTCTGATGTTCAGCCTTGACTTTAGCGCAAGTCAAGCACTTTCTGACATAGGTAGCAATGTCAGCTTTCAAATTTGGTCACTAATAGAATGCCTTCAAATCCTGGTACATTTTATCTGATCCCGGATGAATTGAGTACCTTGACTTATGTGCTTCCTCGAACACTAGTCCTCACAATCCACCAAACTTTGGTACCCAGAGTCGATTAGTAAAGTACCGTGTTCCGTCCTCTTTGATGTCAAATTTCTTATACATTCCTCTGAGAAATTCAACATCGACATTTTCTTGTTTCACGGCTTCTTGTTGTGCTTCGCGGATTTGTGATGTGAGATTCGTACGGACAACTATGTTAAGAGCTTTAACCCTAAGAGGTCTCTCTCGCTCTTTTCTTATTAAAGCATCCACCACAACATTCGCCTTGCCCGGATGGTATTGAAGTTCACAGTTATAATTGTTAAGTAGTTCCATCCAACGTCGTTGTCTCATGTTGAGCTATTTCTGATCGAATATGTGCTGTAAACTCTTATGGTCAGTGAAGATAGTAAACCTGGTTCCATACAGGTAGTGTCTCCACAATTTAAGTGCAAAGGCAACAGCTCCCAGTTCAAGGTCGTGCGTAGTGTAGTTCTGCTCGTGAATCTTTAACTGCCGCGATCCATAAGCAATAACTTTATTTCGTTACATAAGCACGCAACCCATTCCTTGACATGTGGCGTCACAATAAACAACAAAATCTTCACTTCCCTCGGGTAGAGACAATATAGGTGCGGTTGTTAACTTCTCCTTCAACAACTGAAATGCGGTTTCTTGCGGTTTTGACCACTTATACTTCTTGCCTTTATGAGTCAACGCAGTTAATGGTCGGGAAATCTTAGAGAATCCTTCAATGAATCTCCTGTAGTAACCAGCTAGACCCAAAAATTTTCGGACCTTAGTTGGCATCTTTGGAGTTTCCCAGTTCTTAACCGACTCAATCTTTGCTGGATCGACCTGTATTCCATTGGCCCCTACAACATAGCCAAGAAATTGTACCTCTGGTAGCCAAAAGTCACACTTAGAGAACTTTGCATACAACTGCTCTTTTCTAAGCATGGTCAATATCGATCATAGATGTTGTTCGTGCTCTTCCTTGTTCTAGGAGTACACCAATATATCATCAATAAACACAATGGCAAATTTATCTAGGTATGGCTTACACACACGGTTCATGAGGTCCATGAACACTGCTGGTGCGTTCGTCAAACCAAATGGCATCACTGTAAACTCATAATGTCCATAACGTGTTCTAAACACTGTCTTCGGGACATCAGCTTCCTTGACTCTCAATTGGTGATACCTGGATCTCAAATCAATCTTCGAATAACAACTTGATCCCTGTAGCTGATCAAATAAGTCATCAATCCTCGGTAGAGGATACCGATTCTTGATTATCAACTTGTTCAATTCTCTATAGTCGATACACAATCTCATCGACCCATCCTTCTTCTTAACAAATAAGACTGGAGCTCCAACTTGGAAATTCATGGCTATGTGACCCACCTTCTAGTATCGGTCACAAATTAGGGCATTACAACTCTGATGTTCTTCACCACGGGAAGCTCTTGTAGTTCTAAAGGTGCAAGTCCGTATATTGTACACGTAACGGGTGCAGCTGCTGGCACCAAATCAATCCGAAATTCGACTTCACGGTGGGGTGGACGTGTAACCTCAGGGCAATCTCTAATAGTTGGGAAATATTCGGGTCTCTTAAATGTCGGCTCATCTTTACTCACATGTGCCAGAATTGCGAGATATTCTCATCTCATGTTCTTCTGGACCTTCGAGTAATTAATGTAACATGAGGGTGTACTAATCTCCTCTCCGTACACCATTACCGTCGATGAAAGGAATTCGTATAGCCTTTTGGTCGTAGCTGCCTTGGTTGTATCATCAGATAACCAGTTTGTTTCAACCACTAGGTTAAAACTTCCCAGTTTAATAGCTAGATAGAGTATACGTTGTTTAAGGAAGGTACATGGTTATAAACGTTGCGACCAAACTTCTCTATGTCATAACCCGTCCTTAACCATAAGAACGTGTTAGATAACGTATGATTTCATTGCGAGGTATTGACCTCTATATGCGACATTTTTAAAAGAGAAACTGCATATATTATACATTACAAACCATAACCATTATTTTTGTTACAAGCTTTAGACAATAAAAAGAAGATTAACGTTTAGCGATAATCTTCGACTTACAAACTTTACAAATGATGACAACAACACGGTTTCTAGCATATTTTACAATACAACATCTCGGATATGCAGTTTTATTTTTGACACAAACATGCGTACGCAAGATCCTGGTTAGATCCAACATGATGCAGCGGAAGCTTTAGAAATCACCTGAGAATAGACATGTTTTAAAAAGGTCAACATAAAGTTGGTGAGATATAGGTTTAATGCCGGCAGCAATATATATATAGACCACAAGATTTCGTATATAAACAGTTTAATAAAAGTATTCTAAGTGGTTGAGCACTTGGTAACCATACTTAACATTTTCACGTCGCATATTCCCTTTAATATGAAATCTTACTACACCGTACCAAGTGTAGTCACAAAACGAAGTACTGTGCAACCGTTGAATACTGGTCGTCCAGTCCGATTGGGGTTGTCAGGCCCGATAGATCTATCAACAGGATTCGCGTTTACAATACCGCTGTAAATATTAGTTACCAAGCTACAGGGAAGTATGCCAGTGGTACAACTCAACGTAGAATATATTTTTCAGTTACTTGTGTCCATATCGTAAAACATAAAATACATGTATTCTCATCCCGAAATATTTAGAGTTTAAAAGTGGGACTATATACTCACGTTCGTCTTGAAGATATATATATTTTTGACTTGGTCTTCCGGTTGATATCACGAACCTATCCATATATAATATATCAATACCTTTTCTTTTTAAACAAACGTTACATATATATACTTGTTATACTTTTAATACTTTGAATAATTCCTTAGTCCGTAGTTAGCAGTTCGTTGTTAGTAATTCAATTTTAATGGTTCATTTTTAGATGTTTAATATACCCGCAATGAAATAAATAAAACCCCCAACGAAATAAATAAAACCCCATCGTATATGTATTGGTCGAGATTAATCTTGACCCATGGTACCGGTGTTGTCAAATGACGTGTTGCGTACATAAAGTACCGGTGTTGTCAAATGACGTGTTGCGTACAATCATGGGATCTTATGATTAATCTTCTCGTGTTGCTTACGGGTGATCCTGAACCATATGAAATTGAATTATGAGTACATATATATAAAATATCATGTTATCTTATAAAGATGTGATTTTATGTAAATTTTTCCAATGAATCCCGAAGTCAATTAAGTCTTGGATAACCAATTTTGTTTCGGTCATAGTTTCTTCGTTACAAGTCCGTTTTCGTTGATTCAAATTGCCATCTTCTTGGATCGAGTTCTTCTTTAAGACTATGAACTGTAAATACCTTGGTTTGTATTCAAAATCATACGGCATAGGTGAAAGTTTAGTGAAACATATGAAGTTAAACATTTTTGTTACAACAAAATCATTTAATGACCATTTTTCCAAAAATACTTATACTTTGAAAAACCAAGTTTTACCTTGTTAAATTAACATATAAATAAGTTATGTTACATGTCTTGAAGCATTTTAAAAGTTAAGTTAGAAGGATCTATTTAGTTTGCAAACAAGTTTGAAAACATTCAAACTATGTTCTTGTTGTTAAACTTTTGTACCACAAAATAAGATAGCTATATATATATGAATCGAATAAGGTTATGAACATAGATTCTACCTCAAGTTCCTTGGATAAGTTTGCTGTAAAAGAGAAGTAAGAAGCTAGAATCAAAAGGGTGATAGAAGTGGATGAAAGTTTGGAAGTAAGTTGGTGTTCTTGGAGGGTTTTCTTGAAGTGTTTTTGTATGGTTTTCTTATGGTGTTTTAGTATGGTTTTTGAAGCTAGATCTTTATGGAACTTTGCTGGATTGTTATGGAGTTTAGAGAGTAAGAAAGAGTGTGTGTTTTTAGCTAGAGAATGGATGTTTAAATGAAGCAAAATGATGATCCTTGTGACCTCCTTAAAAACGTGGGAATGGGGAGACAAGAACAAAAGTTTTGTTGTATTTTTGTATAATAATTCATGCATGCATCCAAATTCCAATTACCTTGCTCTAAGGGCAGTAACAAGGGTGGGTTAGGTGGTGATTTGATGTGTATTTACTATTAGTAAATACGTATAGAAGCTTGGTATGATACGAGTACAAATACTCTAGGTATACGTATAGAAATTTTGTGAAAAATGGAATGAGGATTCAAATATAGCTATCTTTTGTGAATACACTTATATGATTTTATGTATTTAAGTTCTTAAAAGTGATTAAATACATTACTTATACGATATATGTATAAACATTATAAGTCTTAAGTATTTATGTCAAATAACGTTACGTATAGTTATCGTTTTGAAAACTTAAGTTAGTAGTTTCAAAATATACTTGTAACTTATTGTTATTAATATAAAATGAGGTATTAAAACATTCATTAATCATGTTAAATATGTATATATACATATATATATACACAAACGTATAATTATCATATATTGTATAGTTCGTGATATCATCGGTCAAACTAGACGGTCAAACATTGTGTAGAACTCTTTTCGGAAATATAAATCTCATCAATTTGGATTTCTTATCATGTTGGTAAGGTTTAATTTATGTAAATATTAATCTTATAAGTATAGAATGATCGAAAAAGTGCGGGTCGTTACATTACCTCCCCGTTAAATAAATTTCGTCCCGAAATTTTAAAATTGTACCTATTTTGCGTCATCGAGAAACAAATGCGGATACTTTCGTTTCATCTGATCCTCTCGTTCCCAAGTAAACTCGGGACCTCTTCTAGCATTCCAACGAACCTTAACAATCGGTATATTGCTCTGTTTGAGCTGTTTAACTTCACGGTCCATGATTTCAATTGGTTCTTCGACGAATTGTAGTTTCTTGTCGACATGGATTTCTTCAAGAGGAATGGTGAGGTCTTCCTCTGCAAGACACTTCTTAAGGTTTGAGACGTGAAAGGTATTATGTACTCCGGCGAGTTGTTGCGGTAACTCGAGTCGATAAGCTACCGGTCCAATGCGTTCGATGATCTTGAACGGGCCTACGTACCTTGGGTTTAGTTTACCCCTTTTGCCGAAACGTATCACACCTTTCCAAGGTGACACCTTTAGCATAACCATGTCCCCGACCTGAAACTCTAATGGTTTCCTTCGGACATCGGCGTAGCTCTTTTGGCGACTACGGGCTGTTTTCAATCTCTCCTTGATTTGTACTATCTTCTCGGTCGTTTCATGTATGATCTCGGGACCAGTTAAATGTCGATCTCCTACTTCATTCCAACAGATAGGAGATCTACACTTCCTTCCGTACAATGCTTCGAATGGCGCAGCTCCAATGCTTGCATGATAACTATTATTATACGAGAATTCTGCTAACGGTAGATATTTATCCCATCCGTTTCCAAAATCGATCACACATGCCCTGAGCATGTCTTCGAGAGTATGAATCGTTCTTTCACTCTGTCCATCGGTTTGTGGATGATATGCGGTACTCATATCCAACCGAGTTCCTAGTGCCTCCTGTAGTGATTGCCAAAACTTTGAGGTAAATCTACTATCACGATCGGATATAATGGAAATAGGTATCCCATGCCTTGAAACAACTTCCTTTATATACAATCGTAATAGTTTCTCCATTCTATCCGTTTCCTTTATAGGCAAGAAATGTGCAGACTTGGTGAGACGATCAACAATCACCCAAATGGTGTCGTATCCCCAGGCAGTCTTTGGTAACTTCGTGATGAAATCCATGGTAATACCATCCCATTTCCATTCTGGGATTTCTGGTTGTTGAAGTAACCCTGACGGCTTTTGGTGTTCTGCTTTAACCTTGGAACAAGTTAAACACTCCCCAACATATGTTGCAACGTCTGTTTTTAAATTAGGCCACCAATAACGTGTCTTAAGATCTTGATACATCTTTCCAACTCCAGGATGTATCGAGTATCTTGTCTTATGTGCCTCGTTCAATATCAACTTCCTTAATCCACCCAACTTCGGTACCCAAATACGATTTGCAAAATACCGAATTCCATCTTCCCGTACAACAAGTTGTTTCTCGTACTTTTTCATTATTTCATTCTTTATGTTTTCTTCATTGAGTGCTTCTCGTTGAACTTCTTTGATTTGTGAGTTGAGATTCATACGAATTTTTATGTTCATTGCTCGAACTCGAATTGGTTCTCGTTCTTTTCTGCTTAAAGCATCAGCCACCACGTTTGCCTTCCCGGGATGATAACGAATTTCACAATCATAGTCGTTTATTAACTCGACCCACCTACGTTGCCTCATGTTCAATTGTTTCTGATCAAAAATATGTTGAAGGCTTTTATGATCAGTAAACACAGTGAATTTAACCCCATACAAGTAGTGTCTCCACATCTTCAATGCAAACACGACTGCTCCCAATTCTAGATCATGCGTCGTATAATTTCGCTCGTGAATCTTCAATTGTCGGGATGCGAATGCAATAACTTTCTTCCGTTGCATAAGAACACAACCAAAACCTTGTCGCGAAGCGTCACAATATATTTTAAAATCATCGTTCCCTTCTGGTAACGATAAAATAGGCGCCGTAGTTAACTTCTTCTTCAGTATTTGAAATGCGTTCTCCTGCTCCGAGGTCCATTCATATTTCTTCCCTTTTTGCGTTAACGCTGTCAACGGCTTAGCTATTCGGGAAAAATCTTGAATAAACCTTCTATAATAACCGGCTAAACCCAAAAATTGGCGTATCTGTGTTGGTGTATTAGGAGTCTCCCATTTTTCAATAGCTTCAGTTTTTGCTGGATCAACCTGAATTCCTTCGCTATTAACAACGTGACCAAGAAATTGCACTTCTTTCAACCAGAAAGCACACTTAGAAAATTTAGCATAAAGTTGTTCTTTTCTCAACAACTCCAGTATCAACCTTAAATGCTCTTCATGCTCTTGCTCACTCTTGGAATAGATAAGAATATCATCAATGAAAACGATAACAAACTTATCTAAATACGGACTACAAACTCGATTCATGAGGTCCATGAATACAGCTGGCGCATTCGTCAATCCAAACGGCATAACCAAAAATTCGTAATGACCATAACGTGTCCGAAAAGCAGTTTTCGGAATGTCCTCTTCTTTGACGCGTAGTTGATGATAGCCCGATCTTAAGTCGATTTTTGAATAAACACATGATCCTTGCAATTGATCAAATAAGTCATCAATTCTCGGTAGTGGATACCGATTCTTGATAGTTAACTTATTTAATTCACGATAGTCTATACACATCCTAAAAGATCCATCTTTCTTCTTAACAAACAAAATTGGAGCTCCCCACGGCGAAGTACTCGGTCGTATGAATCCACGGTCCAGTAATTCTTTTAACTGACTTTGAAGTTCTTTTAACTCGGATGGTGCAAGTCTATATGGTGCACGAGCCACTGGTGCAGCTCCTGGTACTAAATCTATTTGAAATTCCACCGATCTAAATGGAGGTAATCCCGGCAATTCTTCCAGAAAAACTTCAGGAAAATCTCTTGCCACAGGCACGTCGTTGATGCACTTTTCTTTCTTTTCGACTTTATTAACATGTGCTAAAATAGCGTAACATCCCTTTTCTAAACACTTCTTGGCTTTCAAACAGCTAATGAGTTTTAGCTTTGAATTACCCTTCTCTCCATAAATCATCACCGGTATTTTATCCTTACCAGGAATACGAATTGCCTTCTTGGCACAAACAACTTCCGCTCCTATTTTGGACATCCAGTCCATGCCGACTATTACATCAAAACCTCCTAATTCTACGGGTATTAAGTCGATTTTAAACGTTTCTCCGGCTAGATTTATTTCACAATCACGACAAATTTTATCGGCTTTAATTAGTTTACCATTAGCTAACTCAATCAAGTACTTAGCATCTAGAGGTAATGATGAACAATTCAATTTAGTGTAAAAATTTATACACACGTAACTTCTATCGGCGCCAGTATCAAATAAGACAGATGCTGATAAGTTATTAATGGTAAACGTACCCGTAACAAGCTCCGGGTCTTCTCGTGCCTCTCTAGCATTAATAACAAACGCTCTTCCACGTGCAGGTCCGCCATTCTGATTCGGGCACTGGCTCTTATAGTGACCTTGTTTTCCACACCCAAAACAAGTAATGTTAGCCAAAGCAGTTCTATTTGCGTTGGTGGCAGGAGTCTTGTTACCATTTGCATTTGTAACTAGAGCCTTACAATCTTCAGCAAGATGTCCCTGTCTATTGCATTTAGTGCACAACACACTACAGTAACCAAAATGATGTTTGTGACAACGGTTGCATAAAGGACTTTGTCCTTTGTAAGCAAAGCCTGAACCACTACCCGCACCTTTCGTGGTTTCTTGTTTCTTATAAGGTTGTTGTTGGTTACCTCGATCATAACCTCCATTCCACTTTTTCTTGTTCCCCAATACCTTCACCTCAGTATTGAATGCTTTCTTGTCCAAAATGACCTGATCCATTAGCTCGTTCGCCATGGTTATAGCTTCATGAATTGTTTTAGGTTTCGATGCTGTAACGTTTGCCTTGACCTTTTTGGGCAAACCACCTTTGTACATTTCAATCTTCCGTGCTTCGGTTGGAACCAATTCAGGACATAGTAAAACCAATTCCATGAATCGCTGATTGTAGTTAGTGATTTCAGTACCAACCACCTTCAAACTTCGTAACTCATCTTCTAACTTAATAACCTCATTCCTTGGACAATACTCGGTGATTATCATTGCTTTGAATTCTTCCCATGGAGTATCATAAGCTACATCTCCTCCTACCGCCTTCACATAATTCTTCCACCATGTGAGTGCACTATCTTGTAAAGTGCACGATGCAAACTTGGTCATGTCTTTTTCATCACAACCACTGATTTTAAACACCGTCTCCATCTTTTCTATCCATCAGGTTAAACCGATCGGTCCTTCCGTTCCACTGAATGATGATGGCTTGCAAGCTTGAAACGTCTTGTAGGAGCATCCTACACGAGGATTTGGATTAACTGCAGCAGCTCTTGCAGCCTCAACCCATAACATTCTGTCGTTCACTCGCTGGTTGATAAGTTCCTCGAGTTCTTGTTCCGTCATTCGATTCAATCGCGCCATTTCCTAATGAAAGAAAATAATTATTCACATGGAATATTATAGATGTAGTGTGTATTTATAGTACATTTATAGCTTGTTAATAATATGAACCAGGTATTATTATAAAAGCCTTTTCTTCTTATTAGCGTTTTATAATTATATCTTGGGTAGTACCTACCCGTTAATGTTCATACTTAATAGCTTAGTACAGAATCAATTACTACAATCTAAATAATACTTAACCATGGAAAATTATTGCATTTCATACTTCGCTATTTTACATATGCTTACATCAAACTTTAAACAAACCACACTAATAATATTATACAAAACATTATGTGATTCCATGGTTTAATACGGTAGCGCATCATTTGGTCTATTTCCCAAAACATTTATGTCCAGGGAATCCCCCAACGCGAATCCTAGCTGTCTCCCTACGTTTTGGCTGAGGTGCCGAAGAACTAGATGCGGGGATAGCACTAATAGGAATAGCGGGGATAGGGGTGGTAGTGTTGAGTGGAATTGGTGCCACATCATTCTCATTAAACTCGGGATTTGGATTTTCTAATTCACTAGCTTTTCGTTTCTTCCCTAGTTCGAACTCGTCTTTTGTAATTTCCTGTATTTCTTCCTCGGGTTCACTTTCCTCCTCGGGTTCACTTTCCTCCTCGGGTTCACTTTCCTCCTCGGGTTCACTTTCCGATATTTCTATAGTTGGTTCATCCGGAAATTGTGAGTCTTCCCCAAAAATACCACTTTCGTCATCGGATATGTTAATGACTGAAACACAATCTGAAGGTTCTGATTCGGAGTCGCTGAATGTGATAATAAGTTTCGAGCCCGACATCTATCACACAACAACTAACCCATTAGTACTTACATAATATTTACATATAAATTTTAACCAACAGTGATAAGCAATGGTTTTTTTTTTTTTTTAAAATCAGACCCGGTCAAAGTCCAGACTTTACTAATGTATCCTAACGACTTCTCGGTTAGACACACTAATGCAAACCTGGTTCGCTAAGACCAACGCTCTGATACCACATGTCATAACCCGTCCTTAACCATAAGAACGTGTTAGATAACGTATGATTTCATTGCGAGGTATTGACCTCTATATGCGACATTTTTAAAAGAGAAACTGCATATATTATACATTACAAACCATAACCATTATTTTTGTTACAAGCTTTAGACAATAAAAAGAAGATTAACGTTTAGCGATAATCTTCGACTTACAAACTTTACAAATGATGACAACAACACGGTTTCTAGCATATTTTACAATACAACATCTCGGATATGCAGTTTTATTTTTGACACAAACATGCGTACGCAAGATCCTGGTTAGATCCAACATGATGCAGCGGAAGCTTTAGAAATCACCTGAGAATAGACATGTTTTAAAAAGGTCAACATAAAGTTGGTGAGATATAGGTTTAATGCCGGCAGCAATATATATATAGACCACAAGATTTCGTATATAAACAGTTTAATAAAAGTATTCTAAGTGGTTGAGCACTTGGTAACCATACTTAACATTTTCACGTCGCATATTCCCTTTAATATGAAATCTTACTACACCGTACCAAGTGTAGTCACAAAACGAAGTACTGTGCAACCGTTGAATACTGGTCGTCCAGTCCGATTGGGGTTGTCAGGCCCGATAGATCTATCAACAGGATTCGCGTTTACAATACCGCTGTAAATATTAGTTACCAAGCTACAGGGAAGTATGCCAGTGGTACAACTCAACGTAGAATATATTTTTCAGTTACTTGTGTCCATATCGTAAAACATAAAATACATGTATTCTCATCCCGAAATATTTAGAGTTTAAAAGTGGGACTATATACTCACGTTCGTCTTGAAGATATATATATTTTTGACTTGGTCTTCCGGTTGATATCACGAACCTATCCATATATAATATATCAATACCTTTTCTTTTTAAACAAACGTTACATATATATACTTGTTATACTTTTAATACTTTGAATAATTCCTTAGTCCGTAGTTAGCAGTTCGTTGTTAGTAATTCAATTTTAATGGTTCATTTTTAGATGTTTAATATACCCGCAATGAAATAAATAAAACCCCCAACGAAATAAATAAAACCCCATCGTATATGTATTGGTCGAGATTAATCTTGACCCATGGTACCGGTGTTGTCAAATGACGTGTTGCGTACATAAAGTACCGGTGTTGTCAAATGACGTGTTGCGTACAATCATGGGATCTTATGATTAATCTTCTCGTGTTGCTTACGGGTGATCCTGAACCATATGAAATTGAATTATGAGTACATATATATAAAATATCATGTTATCTTATAAAGATGTGATTTTATGTAAATTTTTCCAATGAATCCCGAAGTCAATTAAGTCTTGGATAACCAATTTTGTTTCGGTCATAGTTTCTTCGTTACAAGTCCGTTTTCGTTGATTCAAATTGCCATCTTCTTGGATCGAGTTCTTCTTTAAGACTATGAACTGTAAATACCTTGGTTTGTATTCAAAATCATACGGCATAGGTGAAAGTTTAGTGAAACATATGAAGTTAAACATTTTTGTTACAACAAAATCATTTAATGACCATTTTTCCAAAAATACTTATACTTTGAAAAACCAAGTTTTACCTTGTTAAATTAACATATAAATAAGTTATGTTACATGTCTTGAAGCATTTTAAAAGTTAAGTTAGAAGGATCTATTTAGTTTGCAAACAAGTTTGAAAACATTCAAACTATGTTCTTGTTGTTAAACTTTTGTACCACAAAATAAGATAGCTATATATATATGAATCGAATAAGGTTATGAACATAGATTCTACCTCAAGTTCCTTGGATAAGTTTGCTGTAAAAGAGAAGTAAGAAGCTAGAATCAAAAGGGTGATAGAAGTGGATGAAAGTTTGGAAGTAAGTTGGTGTTCTTGGAGGGTTTTCTTGAAGTGTTTTTGTATGGTTTTCTTATGGTGTTTTAGTATGGTTTTTGAAGCTAGATCTTTATGGAACTTTGCTGGATTGTTATGGAGTTTAGAGAGTAAGAAAGAGTGTGTGTTTTTAGCTAGAGAATGGATGTTTAAATGAAGCAAAATGATGATCCTTGTGACCTCCTTAAAAACGTGGGAATGGGGAGACAAGAACAAAAGTTTTGTTGTATTTTTGTATAATAATTCATGCATGCATCCAAATTCCAATTACCTTGCTCTAAGGGCAGTAACAAGGGTGGGTTAGGTGGTGATTTGATGTGTATTTACTATTAGTAAATACGTATAGAAGCTTGGTATGATACGAGTACAAATACTCTAGGTATACGTATAGAAATTTTGTGAAAAATGGAATGAGGATTCAAATATAGCTATCTTTTGTGAATACACTTATATGATTTTATGTATTTAAGTTCTTAAAAGTGATTAAATACATTACTTATACGATATATGTATAAACATTATAAGTCTTAAGTATTTATGTCAAATAACGTTACGTATAGTTATCGTTTTGAAAACTTAAGTTAGTAGTTTCAAAATATACTTGTAACTTATTGTTATTAATATAAAATGAGGTATTAAAACATTCATTAATCATGTTAAATATGTATATATACATATATATATACACAAACGTATAATTATCATATATTGTATAGTTCGTGATATCATCGGTCAAACTAGACGGTCAAACATTGTGTAGAACTCTTTTCGGAAATATAAATCTCATCAATTTGGATTGCTTATCATGTTGGTAAGGTTTAATTTATGTAAATATTAATCTTATAAGTATAGAATGATCGAAAAAGTGCGGGTCGTTACACTCTAGCGTAAGGCTTCTCTCAGCACCGGTGTTGATAGCATATATAAACATTATGGTTGATGAGTGAGAACGTGATGAATTTTATGGAAAACGAAAATGAACAAGGTGTAATGGTGACTCAAACAAAATCTGGTATTTAATCGAAAAGGGTTGGTACAAACTTCCAGATGTATGTGCCTCGCGGGAAAATAGATGAAGTGTAGTTCGCGTCGATGTGTTCAAAGTTGGTTGGTAATGTTTGTGGGTATAATGAAAATGATTGCCGCTTAAGAAAAGTACGTTGGAAAAGAATGAGAAGGAATACGATAAAAGTAGTATTACTTGTAGAAATGAGTGATGACGTTAGCGATAAGTAGCGATGGGTTGTGATAAGCAGTGATGATAGTAGTGACATATAAGTTGTTAGATCGCATGCTCGTATCATAAGTATATATACACATGTATACCAATTGTACCCAATAAGGCATAATAGTTATCAGTCGGTAGGCTCGTGTTGGAAAACAAAATCATGAACGGTGGGTGGCTGAATGATTGGTAAGTTGGATGTCGGGTAGACAATATCTACTACGTATTGTGCGGGCAATTATCAGGAATTCCTCCTCTAAAGACTTATCATAAATGAGTTGTGATACACATTAGCGAGTAGTAAAACGCGGAGGTGTTGGTAGTGTCGAGTATTACTTAGTAGTGGTAAGTAATAATGAGTAATATTGAGTAGTAGCAAGTAGCAAGAGGTAGCAGTAAGTAGTATTTAGTAACGACAAGCAGTGAGAAGTAGTGTTCAGTCATGACTAGTAGTGAGAGGCGGCGTTGAGTAGTAGTTAGCAGTGATAAACAGTACTGAATAGTGGTATGAGATGACGAGTGTGTTCAAGTAGTGTCTTAATAGTGATAAGTAGTGATCGGTGGTGACAGACAGTGTCGAGCGGTGATGAGTTGGGTGAAGATTACAAGTTATAATACAATTAATTTGCACAGTGTAAGTTTCTATTCACATTTAAGATTACACGGTTTGTTTTCTAAACGTTGTTTACCCAAGTAACCTACTTGACTCGGCCCCAATTCCTTATTTTGTGATGTCAAAACTTCTATATGAGTTACCGTAATGTAATCCCGGTCATTACATTACGCTATCTCACATTTCCATTCGACATCACTCCATAAGTTCAAGATGGCGTAGTCAACTTAATTTAGTTAAATCTGGCTTCGTATGTACGTATGTGTTTCGTGATATAGTATATTTAGTCCAAGTCCATGTTGTATGGTATAAGGCATATATGTATGTAGTGTAATGTGCAGCCCAACATGTAGCGTTGTGAAGCAAATAGTGCAGGTATGGTGTATAAAAGTCGTCCAAGACACCAGGCTATAGACTAGACTTCACTAATGCGCCCTACGGTTAGACACACTAATGTATCCTAGTTCCCTATAGCCACAGCTCTAATACCATATGTAACACCCCGTCAAAAATCCGTTTAACGGAATGTTAAAGCTGGTCCCAGTGCTTGGCTTGATTTCTACATAACAGCAATATTCTACAGCGGAAGCAATTAATACCTGAGAATAAAACACACAAAATGAATCAACAATAATGTTGAGTGAATCTACAGATTTTAGGTAAACAATACAGTATGTTTAAGAAATAACATTTTGAAAACGTTTATTAGTGGAAGACCACCAAGGTTCAATGTTATAGTTTTTAGACAACAACGTTTCTCGTTCCAAAAGTTTGTTGACACTACTATGTCAAGTTTCAAATATCTGTAAACAATACCATGTCAAGTTTTATCTCATTTTGTTCGTAAACCACAGTTTTACATAACGTTGTATAGCATCTGAAAAACAGTTATCAGAAAAATAGTTTAGTTTTCTTGACCACGAGATTTTATAAATACAACACCAAGTCGTTAAAATGTTTGAATAATATGAGCACCTGAATACTAGCAAAGACCCGAGTATAGAAGCCACTATACCCGCCTTTACCTCCTAAAATGTTATACAGTTGTGCGAGTGTTCCTAATGTTCAAAATAAATGCACCACAGTTTTTATAGCGGGTGAGGTTGTCAACCTAATGGATCCGTCCATCTATGTAACATCCCGTCAAAATCCCTTTGACGGAACGTTAACTCTGGTCCCAGTGCTTGGCTTGACTTCTACGTAACGGCAACAATTTACAGCGGAAGCAATTAATACCTGAGAATAACAACACGCAAAAACAGGTCAACAAATAATGTTGGTGAATCTACAGGTTTAAAATAATGTAACAGTATCTGAAAAATAGTTATCAGAAAAATAGTTAGTTTCCTTGACCACGAGATTCTATCGTCTGCATAAACCGAGCACCTGAATACTAGCAATGACTCGAGTATAGAAGCCACTATACCCGCCTTACCTCGTAAAATGTTATACACTTGTTCAAATGTATTTAATGTTCAAAGTAAATGCACCACAGTTTTTATAGCTGGTGAGGTTGTCAACCTAACGGATCCGTCCATCTAAATTGTGCTTACACCGATGGTATTAAAAGTATTCAAGCAAGAGGCTTTTTGAACAAACTCATTATGCATATGTGTAGTACTCATGTCAATACAAAGTATTTGAAAATGTAAATATAACAGCGTGTATTCTCATCCCTGAAAACATGTAGAAAGCGGGACTGTAGACTCACATTTGAATAAGCTCGGATTGAAAAGTGAACAATTAACTTGTACGATTTATAGCCGAGTAATGCAACCTAAGTATACGTATGTAGGTTGGTCAATATATGTATCTTAAATAAGTGTGGTTTCATAGTGTACGTTGTCTTATTGCTCGACTCGACACGTTTCAAAGTAAAAGTCAACTATATCATGCAAGTCAAACAAAGTCAACTGAAGTCAAACTGAAAGTCAAACTTGGTCAATGTGGTCAAATAAAGTCAACATCAGTAGGTTCATGTCAAATATTGGTCAACATGTCAAACCTAAGTCAAACAATACATTTTAGGTCATGAATGATCATTTTCACAATTTCAGTTTATCGTTATGCGCAAAGTTCATGAACACGTAGCATACTTAGCACATTATCTCATAGTACAAAATTTAAGTAAACATGAAAAACTCCAGATCATAAATATACTTAAAATTGATTCCAAAAAGTCTGGCCAAGGACTCATACGACAATTAAAATTCAGCAATCAGAAGGGATACATTTGGGGTTTGCCAAGTCAGTTTCTGACCGCGCACTGATTTGATTTTGGCTATAACCGGAGTTAGGAACATGAAATTGATACAATACCAGTGGCCATAGTTCAAGGACAAATTAAAGTAACACATATCAAAAATATAACAACTTTTATTTAGCCAATTTGTACAGTTTATTCATGCAATTTGAACATTCAGTTTTCAGATCAAATCAGAATTCACATAAAGTATGGCTCTATTGTGCCCAATTCATAAGGTTTCAGAGATTTACATAAACTAACAATAAGTCAAATATCATGTTAAGTTGCATTTTACAGAAGCATACATGCTCAATCAATATGCACAATCCACATAGTATAAAACGGTGAGCAATTTACAGATTCGATTCTCATTTAGTTAATCACATTCGCACGCGATTATCTAAAGATATAAATACAATTAGCCAATGATATCTACATGAAAGATGAATTACTTTTTGTATACTTTTCAAATATGCAAAGATTTAATCACAAAGGTTAACACATTTTATCATACAATGTTATTTTCATGGGTATAAAACTACTTTTACACTAATTCTAGCATATTTTGGGCTATACATAAGCAAACGACATGATATCCTAGTCTAACTTGAGTGTTTTTAAATAGCAGATTTCCAGTGGTATAAGTATCACATGCCAATTAGTTGTCTATCAATAGCAGATTTCTGATCAAGCAACAAAAACACAACGATAATTCAAATTGACATAACTTAATCATACGGAAACGAAATCAAGCGAATCCAAAGCCTAAACTCAATAGTTTTTCGCAAGGAATCTGATTATAACATAATAATTAACATTTGAAAAACTTAATTTTTTTGATCAAACAAATACAAATTCATTTTTAAACCCTAGCGCATCAAACAATCAAATTAACGATTACAATTAACACGTACGCGTATAGACTTTAACAATTGACAACATAACTATGAAACTCACATGAAAATCAGATTTTTAAGAATTAGGGTTTATACAATTATACCTTTGATCACAAAATTATTTATACCAATGGATAGAGAATGATGAGATGAACGTGATTCGTGTAGAACACTTTAGCTAATTTTGAAAGATGAAGATATGGTGGTGATGGTGATGGTCGACGTGAGGGAGGGAGCAGGAGGAGGTGACTGCGTGTTTTTTTTTATTAGGGTATTATGCAGTGTTTATCCCTCACAAATTAATTTATATTAAATCCTAGTTTTACTAATTAGCACATAAGCCCCTCAAGTAATAAAAAGTAAACATAAAAGGGGGTGGGAGAGGGGCAATCGGCCGAATGGCCCAAGGGGTAAATTCCAGGGCTCGTGTTTTGTAATTCCGTGTAATCGTGGTCCATTTTAAGTGCCGTTTAGTCGTACCGAAGGCCCGGAAAGCTAACCCGATCGTTAAACGCAACCAATTGTTTAATTTATTAAAAACCTAATAAATTAAATATTTAAAAAAGTTAATAATAAATAAAATTAATTATTAAAATAAACCCGAGCGTTTCGTTGCTCAAAAAGCTATTATCAAAATCGTATCGTTTTTTTATCGTATTTCATTATCCGAAACATTTATTTGAATTAATATCAACCCATATTAATTATTGAAACCCTCCAAAGATCAAGTACGCATTTAATACACGTAAACGCATAAAAGTTAAATAATCACCGTTAAATACACTAACGGAAGGTTAGCGAAAGTAACGGAAAAATCAGGGTTGTTACATTACCCACCTGTTATTGAAAATTTCGTCCCGAAATTTTAGTGATCGTCCACTGAAGTAGTTTTCTCGGGAAACAATTGCGGATACTTCAGCCTCATCTGGTCTTCACGCTCCCACGTGAACTCTGGTCCTCTTCTCGCGTTTCACCGAACTTTAACGATAGGAATTCTGCTTTGCTTCAACTGTTTAACCTCACGGCCCAAGATTTCAACAGGTTCCTTAATGAAATGAAGTTTTTCGTCGATACGTAGTTCCTCTAAAGGAATAATCAAATTATCATCGGCTAGGCACTTCTTTAGATTGGATACATGGAAAACGTCATGAATACCGCTGAGTGCTTGTGGCAGTTCTAATCTGTAAGCTACCGGTCTAACTCTTTTAGTTATCTCAAACGGTCCACATATCTAGGACTCAGTTTACCTCGTTTCCCAAATCGTATAACACCCTTCCAAGGTGATACCTTAAGCATAACCTTGTCACCAACTTGGAACTCTATGTCCTTCCATCTAACATCGACATAACTCTTTTGACGACTTCGAGCCATTCTCAGTCATTCCTGAATCTGTAGGAGTTTCTCAGTTGTCTCCTGAATAATCTCTGGACCTGTCAATTGACTATCTCCCAATTCGCTCCAACAAACGGGAGATCTACACTTCCTTCCATACAATGCTTCGAAAGGTGCAGCCTTAATGCTTGCATGGTAGCTGTTATTGTATGAGAACTAAGCCAGTGGTAAATACTCATCCCATCCGTTTCCGAAATCAATGACACACGCTCTCAACATGTCCTCAAAAGTCTGAATAGTTCGTTCGCTCTGGCCATCCGTCTGGGGTGATATGCTGTACTCATATCCAAACGAGTCCCCATTTCTTTCTGCAATGATCTCCAAAACCTGGAAGTAAATCTGATGTCCCAATCGGATATAATAGATATAGACACTCCATGCCTAGAGACGACTTCCTTAATGTAGATCTAAGCCAACTTCTCCATTTTATCAGTTTCACTTATCGGTAAGAAGTGTGCGGACTTAGTGAGATGATCCACGATAACCCAAATAGTATCGTGACCTCTCGCCGTTCTTGGTAGTTTCATAATGAAGTCCATGGAAATACCTTCCACTTCCACTGGGGAATCTCTGGTTGAGTTAATAATCCTGATAGCTTCTGATGTTCAGCCTTGACTTTAGCGCAAGTCAAGCACTTTCCGACATAGGTAGCAATGTCAGCTTTCAAATTTGGCCACCAATAAAACGCCTTCAAATATTGCTACATTTTATCTGATCCCAGATGAACTGAGTATCTCGACTTGTGTGCTTCCTCCAACACTAGTTCTCTCAATCCACCAAACTTTGGTACCTAAATTCGGTTAGCAAAGTACCGTGTTCTGTCCTCTTTGATGTCAAACTTCTTATCCATTCCTTTAAGAAATTCAACATCGACATTTTCTTGTTTCAAGGCTTCTTGTTGTGCTTCGCGGATTTGTGATGTGAGATTCGTACGGACAACTATGTTAAGAGCTTTAACCCTAAGGAGTTTCTCTCACTCTTTTCTGCTTAAAGCATCCGCCACAACATTCGCCTTGCCCGGATGGTATTGAAGTTCGCAGTTATAATCATTAAGTACTTCCATCCAACGTCGTTGTCGCATGTTGAGTTGTTTCTGATCGAATATGTGCTGTAAACTCTTATGGTCAGTGAAGATAGTAAACTTGGTTCCAAACAGGTAGTGTCCCCACATTTTAAGTGCAAAGACAACAGCTCCTAACTCAAGGTCGTGCGTAGTGTAGTTCTGCTCGTGAATCTTTAACTGACGCGATCCATAAGCAATAACCTTATTTTGTTGCATAAGCACGCAACCCATTCCTTGACGTGAGGCATCATAATAAACAACAAAATCTTCACTTCCCTCGGGTAGAGACTATACTGGTGCAGTTGTTAACTTCTTTTTCAACAACTGAAATGCGAACCCTTGCGGTTTTGTCCACTCATACTTCTTGCCCTTATGAGTCAACGCGATTAATGGTCAGGTGATCTTAGAGAATCCTTCAATGAATCTCCTGTAGTAACCAGCTAGACCCAAAAATTGCCTAATCTGAGTTGGATTCTTTGGAGTTTCCCAATTCTTAATCGACTCAACCTTTGCTGGATCGACTTGTATTCCATTGGCCCCTACAACATGGCCAAGAAATTGTACATCTGGTAACCAAAAGTCCCACTTAGAGAACTTTGCATACAACTGCTCATCTCTAAGCATAGTCATTATCAAACGTAGATGCTGTTCGTGCTCTTCTCTGTTCTTAGAGTACACCAATATATCATCAATAAATACAATGACAAATTTATCTAGGTATGGCTTACATGCACGGTTCATGAGATCCATGAACACTGATGGTGCATTGGTCAAACCAAATGGCATCATTGTAAACTCATAATGTCCATAACGTCTTCTAAACGCTGTCTTCGGGACATCAGCTTCCTTGACTCTCAATGGGTGATACCCGAATCTCAAATCAATCTTCGAATGACAACTAGATTCCTGTAGTTGATCAAATAAGTCATCAATCCGCGGTAGCGGATACCTTTTCTTGATTTTCAACTTGTTCAATTCTCTATAGTCAATACACAATCTCATCGACCCATCCTTCTTCTTAACAAACAAGACTGGAGCTCCAACTTGGGAATTCGTTGTTATGTGACACACCTTCTAGCACATGTCACAATTTAGGGCATTACAACCCTCATGTTCTTCAATATGGGAAGCTCTTTTAGTTCTAAAGGTGCAAATGCGTATATTGTACGCGTAACGGGTACAGCTGCTGACACCAAATCAATCCGAAATTCAACTTCACGGTGGGGTGGACGTGTAACCTCAGGACAATCTCTAATAGTTGGGAAATATTCGGGTCTCTTAAATGTTGGCTCATCTTTACTCACATGTGCCGGAATTGCGAGACATTCTCATCTCCTGTACTTCTGGACCTTCGAATAATTAGTGTAACATGACGGTGTACTGATCTCTTCTTCGCACACTATTATCATCGGTGAAAGAAATTCGAATAGTCTTTTGGTCGTAGCTGCCTCGGTTGTATCTTTAGATAACCAGTTTGTTTCAACCACTAAGTTAAAACTTCTCAGTTTAATAGTTTTATAGAGTACACGTTGTCTAAGGAAGGTACAGGTTTATAAACATCGTGACTAGTTTCTCTAGCGTTAAAGCTTCTCTCAGCACCGGTGTTGACAGCATATATAAACATTATGGTTGATGAGCGAGAACGTGATGATTTTCATGGAAAACGAAAATGAACAAGGTGTAATGGCAACTCAAACACAATCTGATATTTAATCGAAAAGGGTTGGTACAAACTCCCAGACGGGTGTGTCTCACAGGAACAGATGAAGTGTATTTCGCGTCGATGTGTTCAAAGTTGGTTGGTAATGTTTGTGGGTATAATGAAAATGATTGTCGCTTAAGAATAGTATGTTAGAACAAAATGATGAGGGATATGGTAACGGGTAGTATTACTAGTAGCAATGAGTGGTGGCGTTAGCAATAAGTAGCGATGGGTTGTGATAAGCAGTGATGATAGTAGTGACGTATAAGTTGTTAGATAGCATGCTCACAGCATAAGTATATGCACATGTACTCTAATGCACCCAATAATGCATAATGGTCTTCAGTCGGTAGGTTCGTGTTGGAAAACAAAATCATAGACGGCGGATGGCTGAATGATAGGTAAGTTGGTAATCGAGTGGACAATATCTACTACGTATTGTGCGGGCGGTTATCAGGAATTCCTCCTCTAAAGACGTATCAGAAATGAGTGGTGATGCACATTAGCGAGTAGTAAAACACGGAGGTGTTGGTAGTGTCGAGTATTACTTAGTAGTGGTAAGCAGTAATGAGTAGTATTGAGTAGTAGCAAATAGCAAGGAGTAGAAGTTAAGTAGCATTTAGTAATGACAAGTGGTAAGAAGTAGTGATCAGTCGTGACTATTAGTGAGAGGCGACGTTGCGTAGTAGTTAGCAGTAATAAACAGTACTGAGTAGTGGTGTGAGATGACGAGTGTGTTCAAGTAGTGTCTTAGTAGTGACAAGTAGTGATTGGTGGTGACGGACAGTGTCGAGCAGTGTCAAGTTGTGTCGTGATTACAAGTTACTTATAAGTTATAATAATAATAGACTGCACAGTGTGAGTTTCTACTCACATTTAAGATTATACGATTTGTGTTCTAAACGTTGTTTATCCAAGTAACCTACTTGACTCGGCCCCCAATTCCTTATTTTGCGATGTCGGAACTTCTATATGAGTTACAGTAATGTAATCCCGGTCATTACATTACGCTATCTCACATTTCCATTCGACATCACTCCATAAGTTCAAGATGGCGTAGTCAACTTAATTTAGTTAAATATGGCTTCGGGTGTACGTATGTGTTTCGTGATATAGTATATTTAGTCCAAGTCCATGTTGCATGGTGTAAGGCATATATGTATGTGGTGTAATGTGTAGCCCTACATGTAGCATTGTGAAGCAAATAGTGCAGGTATGGTGTATAAAAAGTCGTCCAAGACACACAGCTATAGACTAGACTTCACTAATGCGCCCTACGGTTAGACACACTAATGTATCCTAGTTCCCTATAGCCACAGCTCTGATACCAAATGTAACACCCCGTCAAAATCCTTTTGACGGAACGTTAACTCTGGTCCCTGTGCTTGGCTTGACTTCTACGTAATGGCAACAATTTACAGCGGAAGCAATTAATACCTGAGAATAACAACACGCAAAAATAGGTCAACAAATAATGTTGGTGAATCTACAGGTTTAAAATAATGTAACAGTATCTGAAAAACAGTTATCAGGAAAATAGTTTAGTTTCCTTGACCACGAGATTCTATCGTCTGCATAAACCGAGCACCTGAATACTAGCAATGACCCGAGTATAGAAGCCACTATAACCGCCTTACCTCGTAAAATGTTATATACTTGTTCAAATGTATTTAATGTTCAAAGTAAATGCACCACAGTTTTTATAGCGGGGGAGGTTGTCAACCTAACGGATCCGTCCATCTAAATTGTGCTTACACCGATGGTATTAAAAGTATTCAAGTTAGAGGCTTTTTGAACAAACTCATTATGCATATGTGTAGTAATCATGTTAATATAAAGTATTTGAAAATGTAAATATAACATCGTGTATTCTGATCCCTGAAAACATGTAAAAAGCGGGACTGTAGACTCACCTTTGAATAAGCTCGGATTGAAAAGTGAACAATTAACTTGTATGATTTATAGCCGAGTATTGCAACCTAAGTATACGTATGTAGATTGGTCAATATATGTATCTTAAATAAGTGTGGTTTCATAGTGTACGTTGTCTTATTGCTCGACTCAACACGTTACAAAGTAAAAGTCAACTATATCATGCAAGTCAAACAAAGTCAACCGAAGTCAAACCGAAAGTCAAACTTGGTCAATGTGGTCAACTAAAGTCAACATCAGTAGGTTCATGTCATATATGGGTCAACATGTCAACCCTAGGTCAAACAATACGTTTTAGGTCATGAATGATCATTTTCACAATTTCAGTTTATCGTTATGCGCAAAGTTCATGAACACGTAGCATACTTAGCACATTATCTCATAGTACAAAATTTAAGTAAACATGAAATACTCCAGATCATAAACATACTTAAAATTGATTCCAAAAAGTCCAGCCAGGGACTCATACGACAATTAAAAGTCAGGAATCAAAAGGGATACATTTGGGTTTTGCCAAGTCAGTTTCTGACCGCGCACTAATTTCATTTTGACTATAACCGGAGATAGGAAAATGCAATTGATACAAGACCAGTGGAAATAGTTCAAGGACAAATAAAAGTAACACATATCAAAAATATAGCAACTTTTGTTTAGCCAATTTGTACAGTTTATTCATGCAATTTGAACATTCAGTTTTCAGATCAAATCAGAATTCACATAAAGTATGTCTCTATTGTGCCCAATGAATAAGGTTTCAGAGATTTACATAAACTAAAAATAAGTCAAATATCATGTTAAGTTTCATTTTACAGAAGCATACATGCTCAATCAATATACACAATCTACAGAGTATAAAACGGTGAGCAATTTACAGATTCGATTCTCATTTAGTTAGTCACATTCGCACGCGATTATCCGATGATTTAGATACAATTAGCCTATGATATCTACACGAAAGATGAATTAATTTTTGTATAATTTTCAAATATGCAAAGCTTTAATCACAAAGGTTAACACATTTTATCATAAAATGTTATTTTCATGAAAGTGCTGTATAAAACTACTTTTACACTAATTCTAGCATATTTTGGGCTATACATAAGCAAATGACATGATATCCTAGTCTAACTTGAGTGTTTTTAAATTATCTTTCCAGTGGCATAAGTCTCACATGCCAATTAGTTGTCTATCAATACCAGATTTCTGTTCAAGCAACAAAAACACAACGATAATTCAAATTGACATAACTTAATCATACGGAAACGAAATCAAGCGAATCCAAAGCCTAAACTCAGTAGTTTTTTGCAAGGAATCTGATTATAAAATAATAATTAACATTTGAAAAACTTAATTTTTCTGATCAAACAAATACAAATTTGTTTTTAAACCCTAGCGCATCAAACAATCAAATTAACGATTACAATTAACACGTACGCGTATAGACTTGAGCAATTGACAACATAACTATGAAACTCACATGAAAATCAGATTTTTAAGAATTAGGGTTTATTTAATTATACATTTGATCACAAAATTGTTTATACCAATGGATAGAGAATGATGACATGAACGCGATTCGTGTAGAACACATTAGCTAATTTTGAAAGATGAAGATATGGTGGTGATGGTGATGGTCGACGTGAGGGAGGGAGCAGGAGGAGGTGACTGCGTGAGTTTTTTTTATTAGGGTATTATGCAGTGTTTATCCCTCACAAATTAATTTATATTAAACCCTAGTTTTACTAATTAGCACATAAGCCCCTCAAGTAATAAAAATTAAACATAAAAGGGGGTGGGAGAGGGGCAATCGGCCGAATGGCCCATGGGGTAAATTCCTGGGCTCGTGTTTTGTAATTCCGTGTAACCGTGGTCCGTTTTAAGTGCCGTTTAGTCGTACCGAAGGCCCGGAACGCCAACCCAATCATTAAACGCAACCAATTGTTTAATTTATTAAAAACCCAATAAATTAAATATTTTAAAAAGTTAATAATTAATAAAATTAATTATTAAAATAAACCCGAGCGTTTCGTTGCTCAAAAAGCTATTATCAAAATCGTATCGTTTTTATCGTATTTCATTATCCGAAACATTTATTTGAATTATATCAACCCATATTAATTATTGAAACCCTCCAAAGATCAAGTAAGCATTTAATACACGTAAATACATAAAAGTTAAATAATCACCGTTAAATACACTAACGGAAGGTTAACGGAAGTAACGGAAAAATCAGGGTTGTTACAATCTAAATTGTGCTTACACCGTTTGTATTAAAAGTATTCAAGCTAGTGGCTTTGTGAACAAACTCAATATGCATATATAGTACTCGTTTCGATACAAAAGCATTTGATAAAGTAAGTATAATAGTGTGTATTCTCATCCCTGAAAACATGTAAAAAGTGGGACTGTAGACTCACCTTTGAATAAGCTTGGATGACAGATAAAACTTGTACGGTTTACTGCTCAATAATGTAACCTAAGTATACATATTTAGGTTGGTCAATATATGTATCTTAAATAAGGGTGGTTTCATAGTATAAGTTGTCTTATTGCTCGACTCGACGCGTTTCCAAGTAAAATTCAACTATATCATGCAAGTCAAACAAAGTCAAGCGAAGTCAAACCAAAGTCAAACTTGGTCAATGTGGTCAACTAAAGTCAACATCAGTAGGTTCATGTCAAATGTTGGTCAACATGTCAAACCTAAGTCAAACAATACGTTTCAGGTCATGAATGATCATTTTCACAATTTCAGTTTATCGTTGTGCACAAAGTTCATGAACACGTAACATACTTAGCACATTATCTCATAGTAAATAATTCATGTAAACATGGAAAACTCCAGATCATAAGTATACTTAAAATCAATTCCAAAAATTCCGGCCAGGGACTCATACGATAATTAAAAGTCAGGAATCAGAAGGGGTACATTTGGGGTTTGCCCAGTTAGTTTCTGACCCCGCACTGATTTCGTTATGTCTATAACCGGAGTTAGGGACATGCAATTGATACAAGACCAGTGGACATAGTTCAAGAACAAGTCAAAGTAACACATATCAATAATATAGTAACTTTTGTTTAGCCAATTTGTACAGTTTATTCATGCAAGTTGGATGTTCAGTTTTTCAGCTCAAATCAGAATCCACATAAAGTACGTCTCTATTGTGCCCAATGCATAAGTTTTCAGAGATTGAAATAAACTAACAATAAGTCACATATCATGTTAAGTTTCATATTCCATAAGGTTACATTCTCAAACAATAAACACAATCCACCGAGTATAAAACAGAGAGCAATTTACAGATTCAATTCTATATTAGTTAGTCACATTCGCACGTGATTATCCGAAGATTTAGATACAATTAGCCTATGATATCTACATGAAATATGAATTAATTTTTGTGTATCTTTCAAATATAGAAATCTTTAATCACAGAAGTTACACATTTTATCATACAAGGTTATTTTCATGCAAGTACTGTATAAAACTACTTTCACACTAATTCAAGCATATCTCGGGTTTTACATAAGTAAACGACATGATATCCTAGTCTAAATTGAGTGTTTTTAAATTATATTTCCAGTGGTAAAAGTCTCACATGCCAATTCATTGTCTATCAATTCCAGATTTCAGATCAATCACGAAAACACAACGTTAATTTCAATTAAGCATAACTTGATCATCCGGAAACGAAATCAAGCATATCCAAAGCCTAAACTCAATAGTTTTTCGCAAGGAATCTGAATATAACATAATAATTAACATTTGAAAAACTTAATTTTTCTGATCATGCAAAAACAAATTCGTTTTTAAACCCTAGCGCATCAAACAATCAATATAACGATTACAATTAACACGTACGCGTATAGACTTGAGCAATTGACAACAATACTATGAAACACCAATAAAAATCAGATTTTTAGGAATAGGGTTTAGCTAAATATACCTAAGATCAACAAAAGAATTATATCAACGCGTAGAGGTGATCGAGAATTGCAACGTTTGTTCTTGAGGTTTGATCAAAAAATAATTTTTGAGTGTGTGTATGTGTATGGTGGTCGACGGTAGCAGAGAGGGGAGGAGGGATCAACTGGTGCAGTTGATTTGTGAGGGTTTTCTTAATTTAGGTTTAACACCAAGTATTTATACTAACCCTAGTTTAATAAATTAGCACATAAGCCCCTAAAGTTGTCAAAATTAAACATAAAAGGGGGTGGGTGTGAAGACCCGTCCTAATCCATCCGTACGAAGTCCATATCGATTATAAATGATTTACAACAGTTGATTACATCGCGAGGTACTTGACCTCTATATGATATATTTTTACAAACATTGCATTCGTTTTTGAAAAGACAATCTTTCATTACATCGGAAGTTGACGTCATGCAAACCATTTCATAATAAATCTAACTAAAATTGACTTAATAATAATCTTGATGAACTCAACGACTCTAATGCAGCGTCTTTTGAAATATGTCATGAATGATTCCACGTAATATCTCTAAAATGAGCAAATGCACAGCGGAAGATTTCTTTCGTACTTGAGAATAAACATGCTTTAAAGTGTCAACCAAAAGGTTGGTGAGTTCATTAGTTTAACATAAATAATCATTTCATAATTTTAATAGACCACAAGATTTCATATTTCCATTTCTACTAAACATACGTCCCATGCATAGAGACAAAAATATCATTCATATGGATTGAACACATGGTAACCGACATTCACAATATGCATATAAGAATATCCCCATCATTCCGGGATCCTCCTTCGGATATGATATAAATTTCGAAGTACTAAAGCATCCGGTACTTTGGATGGGGCTTGTTGGGCCCGATAGATCTATCTTTAGGATTCGCGTCAATTAGGGTGTCTGTTCCCTAATTCTTAGATTACCAGACTAAATAGGGGCATATTCAGTTTAATAATCCAGCCATAGAATATAGTTTTAAGTACTTGTGTCTATTTTGTCAAACATTTATAAAGCAGCGCATGTATTCTCAGTCCCAAACATATATATTGCAAAAACATTTAAAAAGGGAGCAAATGAAACTCACCAAATGTATTTTGTAGTAAAAATATATATGACTATATTGAACAGTGCAGGGTTGGCCTCGAATTCACAAACCTATATCATTTGTGGATATATTAATATATATAATAGTAATTGAATTAAATATTTTTATTATATTTTAATTTACATATTATGTATGGTTAATTTGTGTATATATTCAAATTGATTAATATTTGTATAGTTATATTAATATGTCCATATTTATATACATAATTATTTAGTGGTATATTTAAAATCGATAGTTTGTCATTTTTAAGTATTTATATAAATAATTTTAATAAATTTGATATATATATTTATATAAAATTTTATTATAATTATAGTGTATGTAATAAGTATATTTATATATAAAATATTTATCTGTTTGAAAAGATCGTTTTTGACAATAATGATTTACTAATAATAATAATAATAATAATAATAATAATAATAATAATAATAATAATAATAATAATAATAATAATAATAACTCCATTAATAATAATAATATATTGTTAATACTAATACTAATAATAGAATTTTATTGTTAATGATAATATTTCTATTTCATAACACTCTTCCTAGTATTCTAATATCACCATATAAAAATAATACAAATAATGTTTAGCGTTATTACTAATCTTAATAATAATGATAATAACAGTGGGGTTTAAATGAAACGAACAGTTTGATAATAATCATAATAACGAAAATAATACTTTTGATAAAAATACACAATACTCAAAGATCATAATATTAATAACAACAATCTTTTCATTTTTAATGTTAATATTTATAATAGGATTACTCAATGATATTACTAATAAGGATAATAATATTAATAATAATAAAAATCCTAATTTTAATTGTAACTATAATACTCATATTAATAATAACAATCTTAATAACTCTTGTTGTGATTAATAATAATGATACTTCTAATATTTTAGGAGTAACAACAATTATCGTAATATTAATAACAACAACTAGTAATAATGATAATAATAATAATAATAATAATAATAATAATAATAATAATAATAATAATAATAATAATAATAATAATAATAATAATAATAATAATAATAATAATAATAATAATAATAATAATAATAATAATAATAATAATAGTAGTAAATGAAATAACAGAAAAAAATGGTACTACCTTTTTAAAAGAAACTTCCAAAAAAAATATGTCTCATTCCAAACTCGAACTCCCGACCTTCCAGTTACCCGTCACCTCCTTAAACCGTCTGGGCAGATTTCCGTTTTCTGATTTATACCTAGACCGAAAAGTATTTAACCCGTGTTATTTATTTTCCCATTTTCTATCATCTTCTTCATTGTTTCCATTTGACCAGATATCAGAACTTGTCATCAACGAGTTTCTTAACTAGTTTTAGGATTAGCAACTACCCTTAACATCCGGCAATCATTTATTTTAAATCTACAGGTACCTTAGAATCAGAAAAAAAAATAAAACAGTGGCAAACACTCGAACATAAACCCAAACATCAAATTCAAATTCTGGGATGTTCTAGGTCACGACTTCAAAATGAAAAATATTCTAAATGATCATTATAAACTACCTGAATCATTAATTAGACTTAAAACATTGAAACCAACTCGAATTTGATGATGAACAAATACGTTGACTTTTGAAATTTGAACTTTGACTGCCAAATTCATACTTGATTCGAAAAATTAGAAGTTGAAATTGTACACAAAGTTTGTTGGGATGCTTCTTAATATAACTGCATCAATAGATTTTAAAAATCAATACGAAATCGAGCCTTTGCTCATTGGAGTTCAAAACAGAGGTTAACGATGTATAAAAGAAAAATTTGGTTAAATTTCACAGACTTTAGTGATTGGAGTTAGTTATCGTTGATAGTGTTGACAGAATGACGAGTGATTTTATTCAAAACATTGTACAATTCGATTTGTCTTATAGCAATAGGCGTTGACAGGATTTATTCCAAGGACAGAAGGAAAAAATAAAAAAATAAAAGGGTGACTGTGATTGCTTACAGATTTTGGTTGTATTATAAATTGATATTCGATTAGTTACCAGTTTTAGAGACAGAAACAAATTATTGAAATAGTCTGATTATAACATGTAACAACTTGTACGATTTTCTTGACTTTATTTTCTATATAATTAATATTAATAACTAATAACTATAATAATAATAATTATTATATTAATAATATTAATAATTATTATTTTAAAAATAATAATGATATTTTTGTTACTGATTATAATAATAATTCCAATAATACTAATAATATAATAATTTTATTAATAATAATAATAACATTAATAATAATAATTATTATAAAAATGATAATGATAATATTATTAAGGATAATAATAAAATTATTAATTTTTAATGATATTAATATATACTGATAATATATGTAATCGTTATGATATAATGAGTTATATGTATTTAATTTCATATCTATATATTTTATATTGTAAATAATAATATTAATTTTACAAATATTAATATTTAATATTAAATTTAAAGATTAATAATAATAAATAGAGTAATAATAATATTATTAATACGGCAGTTATGTTTACATTTGTAATTGAATTTAATATATTAATATTATATATTATTATTTATGTCATATTTATTTATAATATATTCATATCTTGAATATTTATTTTGTATTACATAGTACTTATATAATAACATATATTTAATATTTATACATCTATCACTATACATATAATAATTATGTTTATATATGTTTATATATATATATATATATATATATATATATATTATATATATATATATATATATATATATATATATATATATATATATATCTTTCAAATTACAATATACAATTATGTTTTACATATCTAACTTTACTACTTAGATGAATGTATTAATTATTAACATTAAACAAGTATAACGTTATACATTTAATACTTTGATAATGTTGATAAGTTATGTTTCAAGCCCCTTATATTGAATAACAATTTTAGTTATTTAAGTTATCTTTTGTAATAACTAAATCACATAATAGTCCATCAATATGTTTAATTTATTATATATAATTATTTACATATGTAATTATTTTTATTTACATTTCTATTTACAATTTAAGGTTCGTGAATCATTGGGAATAATCAAAGGTAATAGAATATATGAACATAGTTCCAAAATTTTCGAGACTCAACATTACATGCTTTACTTATCGTGTCGAAATCATAATAAGATCAAGTTTAAATTTGGTCAAAAATTCCCGGGTCATCACAGTACCTACCCGTTAAAGAAATTTCGTCCTGAAATTTGAGCGTGGTTGTCATGGTTAACAATAAAATGTTTTCATGACGAATATGAGTCAATAAATCGAGTTTTATTACCATAGAGTAATATGGATAAAATAATTCGATTACTTGAAGAGTACGAGTGGAGCTATCACAAAAGAATGAAATGAGTAAATGCAAGTTCATCTTAACCAGTGACGTAGTCACGGTTGATTTCCGAAATTCAAGGGATTTAAAAAAAAATCTTCGAAATTTAAAAGATTTGATTCTTCGGCGAATAAGGAAATTAAGATCTCTATAATTAAATACGGTGATCTGCCTCGATTACTCTGTCTGATATTTTTATTATAAATTAAACTCTTCCGTTCCATTATTCTCACCATTACTATACTTTCTTTCCTAGTTTATACATCCAAACAATTGTAAAAATGCTTCATCCATTTCTAATCCTTGATATTTTTCTAATTATTATTTCTGTCATCCTTCTTTTTAATCTTCCACCAGAAGAATCTGTTTACTTATACTATTACCTTAGGGTGATACTATTCTTAATTCTACCGTGTCTTTATATTGCTATACGTATTAATATCCACAGTTTGTAATCTCCGTGTTGTTATTGGGCTTTACATTTTCTCTTATTTTTCGATGTTCCTGCTTCTGTCTTCTATAATCATTGTCATCCACAGTTAATGCCCTATCTTATTTGCTGCGATTTATACCCCCTTTCTATTTCGGAGTTTCATGCCTTTGTTCTCTTTTCGTAAGTATTGGTCCAGAATCTGTAGGTATGGAGTTCCGAAAGAACTTAATGTTCTAAGCAAGAAAGAACGTAATAGCACGATTTAATTTGTCAAATTACTAGAATCACTGAGAATAGAACTATCAAGAATATATTTTCTTGATATGTTCAGAAGTTAATTTGAATGAAAGAGTTATGTAACATGGCACGTGATGACAATATGATCTGTGAATCATCACGTTCCATTAGAAACTTAGCATGACTTACTGTAATATAATCACGTTGATCAAGTGTCATTATATTATACTAACTCATGCATCAATTCCCAACATTACTTCAATAATATTCATATTTTAAGCTCGAAAGTTTACAGTATATAGAAACTAACAGTTTCTATATGATGTAACACTGATAGCATGAAAAGATTAATGATTTCAGATAAGATAAGTTATGAAAATATATTCAGAAATATGGAGGATATTTATAATGAAAGATACGATGATATCTTGGAATTTCTAATATCGAAAGATGGTGAAGAAAAATTTTCCGCAAGATTTTTACATGACTTCGGAACAAGATATTCTCTAAAGATTTCGGCGGATTCAGAATTACCTGGATTCTTTGAATATAGGGTTTGGTCCTTGTATTTGTCCTTGGTCGCCTTCATAGTTAGCTCAATCCGTTTTTCAATACCAAATTTTCTATCGAGCGTTCCCAACATTCCATTCTTTATCACCAAACTTTTGGCTGTTGAGATCATTTACAGTTTTTGTTGCTTCATTCAACTTTTCAAAATTCAAAGCATTAATTCGCAGACTGGGTGCTTTTCAAAATTTCAGAATGGAAGGTCATAGTTCTAAGAGGTAATTGTTATATGGATACATATAACTATTTATGTGGAAACGTTGCGAGACTTACAATACAGATTTGCTTATTTCCGGTAATTGGTATGGAAATTCTTATTACAAGATGCGGATGAGTATATGATGAGACTTCAATAGATAATTATAGTGATTTTTCGGAGAGATTTAAGCCAAGGAGCAACGAGGTTGCTGGTACGTCTACTGATAATAAGTTGGGATATAAAAGGTTCTCCGGTAATAATAAAAGAGCACGTATATATATCGAGGTTATAATAAGGTTAATCCAACTGAAAAGTCGAAGTTGACTTGTTGGAGCTGTGACAAAATTTGCTAATTTGAAGAGAGATTGTAAAGTTACTTTCGGTAATAACAACGTCAAGGAATTAGCACAGATACGTGTTAAATGTTTACTCGGGTTCCGAGTATTTTCAGGTGCATAACTATATGCATCAATCTTTCTTCTTCCGTAGATGGAGTGCGGTTGGTTCATCCTATCGATTGAAGTGTTTTCAAAAATTATGAAAGGTTTGAATCGCAGATTGTAATCGTCAAGATACAAATGAGGTTTAAGATGATATCAAGTGGCAAACTTGATGAATTGTTTAGTTTCATATGTTATAATCAATATTTTAATTCATTTTAATTGTCCAATGTTATTAGTCCTCATTCGATAGTCTACAGTTGACAGTCCAATAATTCATATATAGTTTAATATAAAATATTCGAATTAATTAATACATATCGTGACCCGTGTACATGTCTCAGACTCGATCACAACTCAAAGTATATATATTATTGTAGAATCAACCTCAACTTTGTATAGAGAACTCGATCATTACTGCATATAGAGTGTCTATGGTTATTCCAAATAATATATATATATATATATATATATATATATATATATATATATATATATATATATATATATATATGCATCGATATGATATGTCAAAACCTTGTATACGTGTCCCGATATTTAAAGTGTGTAAAATAATAACAGAAATTAAATAACGATAAATAAAGTGCGTATCGTAAATAACAGAAATTACATGACGATAAATAAAATTGCGAGAATTAAAATTGCGATAATTAAATTGCGATAAATAAATTGCGATAAATAAAATGTAATCAGTTAGCTAGGATCAGTTAGCTGGAACAGTTAGCGTGGATTCTTAACAAAAATTTTGTAGTTAATTTGTTTGTTTCTATCAAATTTTTTATTTCGTTAAATGTTTTCTTCATTATGCCACTTGTTGGATTCTGGTAAATCAAAATTCAAAAATGAAATTGGATGAAAATGGTTATTCGGTAGTGAACGGATACGTATATCGGTGGTTGTAAGTAGGATAGTAAATGAATGTTGAATCAGCTTCGAAGAATGTACAGTGTAACTTATTAATGTGAAATCTAAATATTCCTCGGGTATTACCTACCCGTTAAAATATTTTCACCATTAACAGTTTGTACAAAGACTTTTAATTACAGTCTTTTTGAAAATATATATATATATATATATATATATATATATATATATATATATATATATATATATATATATATATATATATATATTTTTCTTCAGATGTAATCATGGATTTAATGAGTCAGTATGATATTAAACTCATTTGGTTTACCGTTAGAACTAGAATACATAATCTCTAAAACATTTAGAGATTACTTAATCGCCATGAGGAATGAAGATAATTTATGTAGAACGATTCGTAGAACGATGATTATGCTTGAGGTATAGATTGCGAGGTTGAGACGTGTGATCATGTTGTTGTTGGTACTTGCTATGCTGCTGGTGCTGCTGATGGTGGTACTGTTGCTGTCAGTGCTACAAGTGTTGTTGGTGCTGAGGTTGATAATGATGTTGGTGTAGTAAGTATAGCTTGTAATTCACGCACCATTCTTGTCAGGGTTTCTATTCTACCTTCTATCATTTCTATCCATCCACTCATCTGATTCGATAGATCTTGATTATCAATTCGAAGTTCCCTAACTTCTTCTAATATTTCCCTTCGATTGGTATTCGGAAGTAGAGGTTGAATATTTTCTGAGATTGCAGTAACGCGACCTTTAAGGTGGAAAACTTTAGCAAGAAGGGTGAATACAGTGTTGCGCATAGTTCACCGGTGTGTACATCGTTTTCTCCGATGTTAGGAGGTAAGTTTGGTTCGCGGCAGGGTTCGCCTTCTTCATTTCTCCATCGAGTGAGTAAGTCTCGGACCCACCCCCATCTCCTCCAGAAAGAAAAATAATTAAATGGTTGAGGCACTTTTGGTTCATTGACTTTGGAGTCTGCTTCAATATACATCTCGAAATCGCTTCCGGAACTAATGGAATCCAAGCTAGGTGTAAGATCCATCTCTCACAATCAGTTAAAGGGTTTTGATATAAAATGATTTTCGAATATCGAATGATACTCTAATTATATATAGAATATCTATACATACTTCCAAAAATCCCGTGAATTACAGAGAAAATTAAGGAAACGTGTCAAATAAAGTCTATAGTGACAGATACGCTAAGATATGAATTTTGTCTATACACTATTCATGCAATCATTGCAGTAAGATGTGCCTAGACTAAGAATGATAAGCAGGTAATATCTTAAGGATGATAAACTGATGATTTCCGACAAAAACGATAAGCAAAATTTTTTTGACATGCAGACACGGTCGAAGTCCAGACTCACTAATGCATCCTAATGACTTATCAGTTATACACACTAATGCAGACCTGGTTCGCTAAGACCACCACTCTAATACCAACTGTGAAGACCCGTCCTAATCCATCCGGACGAAGTCCATATCGATTATAAACGATTTACAACAGTTGATTACATCGCGAGGTACTTGACCTCCATATGATACATTTTACAAACATTGCATTCGTTTTTCAAAAGACAATCTTTCATTACATCGGAAGTTGATGTCATGCAAACCATTTCATAATAAATCTAACTCAAATTGACTTAATAATAATCTTGATGAACTCAGCGACTCTAATGCAACGTCTTTTGAAATATGTCATGAATGATTCCAAGTAATATCTCTAAAATGAGCAAATGCACAGAGGAAGATTTCTTTCGTACCTGAGAATAAACATGCTTTAAAGTGTCAAACAAAAGGTTGGTGAGTTCATTAGTTTAACATAAATAATCATTTCATAATTTTAATAGACCACAAGATTTCATATTTCCATTTCTACTAAACATACGTCCCATGCATAGAGACAAAAATATCATTCATATGGATTGAACACCTGGGAACCGACATTCACAATATGCATATAAGAATATCCCCATCATTCCAGGATCCTCCTTCGGACATGATATAAATTTCGAAGTACTAAAGCATCCGGTACTTTGGATGGGGCTTGTTGGGACCGATAGATCTATCTTTAGGATTCGCGTCAATTAGGGTGTCTGGTCCCTAATTCTTAGATTACCAGACTAAATAGGGGCATATTCGGTTTAAGAATCCAGCCATAGAATGTAGTTTTAAGTACTTGTGTCTATTTCGTCAAACATTTATAAAGCAGCGCATGTATTCTCAGTCCCAAAAATATATATTGCAAAAGCATTTAAAAAGGAAGCAAATGAAACTCACCAAATGTATTTTGTAGTAAAAATACATATGACTATATTGAACAGTGCAGAGTTGGCCTCGGATTCACGAACCTATATCATTTGTGGATATATTAATATATATAATAGTTATTGAATTAAATATTTTTATTATATTTTAATTTACATATTATGTATGGTTAATTTGTGTATATATTCAAATTGATTAATATTTGTATAGTTATATTAATATGTCCATATTTATATACATAATTATTTAGTGTTACATTTAAAATCGATAGTTTGTCATTTTTAAGTATTTATATAAATAATTTTAATAAATTTGATATATATATATATATATATATATATATATATATATATATATATATATATTTATATAAAATTTTATTATAATTATAGTGTATGTAATAAGTATATTTATATATAAAATATTTATCTGTTTGAAAAAGATCATTTTTGACAATAATGATTTACTAATAATAATAATAATAATAATAATAATAATAATAATAATAATAATAATAATAATAATAATAATAATAATAATAATAATAATAATAATAATAATAATAATAATGATTTACTAATAATAATAATAATAATAATAATAATAATAATAATAATAATAATAATAATAATAATATTAATAATAATAATAATAACTCCATTAATCTTAATAATATATTGTAAATACTAATACTAATAATAGAATTTTATTGTTAATGATAATATTTCTATTTCATAACACTCTTCCTAGTATTCTAATATCATCATATAAAAATAATACAAATAATTTTTAGTGTTATTACTAATCTTAATAATAATGATAATAACAGTGGGGTTTAAATGAAACGAACAGTTTGATAATAATCATAATAACGAAAATAATACTTTTGATAAAAATACATAATACTCAAAGATCATAATTTTAATAACAACAATCTTTTCATTTTTAATGTTAATATTTATAATAGTATTACTCAATGATATTACTAATAAGGATAATAATATTAATAATAATAAAAATCCTAATTGTAATTGTAACTATAATACTCATATTAATAATAACAATCTTAATAACTCTTGTTGTGATTAATAATAATGATACTTCTAATATTTTAGGAGTAACAACAATTATCGTAATATTAATAACAACAACTAGTAATAATGATGATAATAATAATAATAATAATAATAATAATAATAATAATAATAATAATAATAATAATAATAATAATAATAATAATAATAATAATAATAATAATAATAATAATAATAATAATAATAATAATAATAATAATAATAATAATAATAATAATAATAATAATAATAATAATAGTAGTAGTAGTAAATGAAATAACAGGAAAAAAATGGGACTACCTTTTTAAAAGAAACTGCCAAAAAAAATATGTCTCATTCCAAACTCGAACTCCCGACCTTCCAGTTACCCGTCACCTCCTTAAACCGTCTGGGCTGATGCCCGTTTTCTGATTTATACCTAGACCGAAAAGTATTTAACACGTGTTATTTATTTTCCCATTTTCTATCATCCTCTTCATTGTTTCCATTTGACCAGAGATCAGAACTTGTCATCAACGAGTTTCTTAACTAGTTTTAGGATTAGCAACGACCCTTAACATCCGGCAATCATTTATTTTAAATCTATAGGTACCTTAGAATCAGAAAAAATAAAACAGTGGCAAACACTCGAACATAAACCCAAACATCAAATTCAAATTCTGGGATGTTCTAGGTCACGACTTCAAAATGAAAAAGATTCTAAATGAACATTATAAACTACCTGAATCATTAATTAGACTTAAAACATTGAAACCAACTCGAATTTGATGATGAACAAATACGTTAACTTTTGAAATTTGAACTTTGACTGCCAAATTCATACTTGATTCAAAAAATTGGAAGTTGAAATTGTACACAAAGTTTATTTGGATGCTTCTTAATATAACTGCATCAATAGATTTTAAAAATCAATACGAAATCGAGCCTTTGCTCATTGGAGTTCAAAACAAAGGTTAACGATGTATAAAAGAAAAATTTGTTTAAATTTCACAGACTTTAGTGATTGGAGTAAGTTATTGTTGATAGTGTTGACAGAATGACGAGTGATTTTATTCAAAACGTTGTACAATTCGATTTGTCTGATAGCAATAGGCGTCGACATGATTTATTCCAAGGACAGAAGGAAAAAATAAAAAAAATAAAAGGGTGACTGTGATTGCTAACAGATTTTGGTTGTATTATAAATTGATATTCGATTAGTTACCAGTTTTAGAGACAGAAACAAATTATTGAAATAGTCTGATTATAACATGTAATAACTTGTACGATTTTCTTGACTTAATTTTCTATATAATTAATATTAATAACTAATAAATATAATAATAATAATAATTGTATTAATAATATTAATAATAATTATTTTAAAAATAATAATGATATTTTTGTTACTGATTATAATAATAATTCCAATAATACTAATAATATAATAATTTTATTAATAATAATAATAACATTAATAATAATAATAATTATAAAAATGATAATGATAATATTATTAAGTATAATAATAAAATTATTAATTTTTAATGATATTAATATATACTGATAATATATGTAATAGTTATGATATAATGAGTTATATGTATATGTATTTAATTTCATATCTGTATATTTTATATTGTAAATAATAATATTAATTTTATAAATATTAATATTTAATATTAAAATTAAATATTAATAATAATAAAGAGAGTAATAATATTATTATTAATACAACAGTTATGTTTACATTTGTAATTGAATTTAATATATTAATATTATATATTATTATTTATGTCATATTTATTTATTATATATTCATATCTTGAATATTTATTTTGTATTACATAGTACTTATATAATAACATATATTTAATATTTATACATCTATCACTATACATATAATAATTATGTTTATATATGTTTATATATATCATATATATATATATATATATATATATATGTATATATATATATATATATATATATATATATATATATATATATATATATATATATATATATATATATATATCTTTCAAATTACAATATACAATTTTGTTTTACATATCTAACTTTATTACTTAGATGAATGTATTAATTATTAACATTAAACAAGTATAACGTTATACATTTAATAATTTGATAATGTTGATAAGTTATGTTTCAAGCCCCCTATATTGAATAATAATTTTAGTTATTTAAGTTATCTTTTGTAATAACTAAATCACATAATAGTCCATCAATATGTTTAATTTATTATATATAATTATTTACATATGTAATTATTTTTATTTACATTTCTATTTACAATTTAAGGTTCGTGAATCGTTGGGAATAATCAAAGGTAATAGAATATATGAACATAGTTCCAAAATTTTCGAGACTCAACATTACATGCTTTGCTTATTGTGTCGAAATCATAATAAGATCAAGTTTAAATTTGGTCGAAAATTCCCGGGTCGTCACAATGGGGAGGGGGTTTCAGCCGAATGGGCCCCATTGTGAAATGTCCCGTTCATATTGATTATAAACGTTCCATATTAATTGATTTCGTTGCGAGGTTTTGAAATCTATATGAGACGTTTTTCAAAGACTGCATTCATTTTTAAAACAACCATAACCTTTATTTTATCAATAAAGATTTCAAAAGCATTACGTAGATTATCAAATAATGATAATCTAAAATATACTGTTTACACACGACCATTACATAATGGTTTACAATAGAAATATATTACATCGACATATGTTTCTTGAATGCAGTTTTTACACAATATCATACAAACATGGACTCCAAATCTTGTCCTTATTTTAGTATGCAACAGCGGAAGCTCTTAGTATTCACCTGAGAATAAACATGCTTTAAATGTTAACAAAAATGTTGGTGAGCTATAGGTTTAACCTATATATATCAAATCGTAACAATAGACCACAAGATTTCATATTTCAATATACATCCCATACATAGAGATAAAAATCATTCATATGGTGAACACCTGGTAACCGACATTAACAAGATGCATATATAGGAATATCCCCATCATTCCGGGACACCCTTCGGATATGATATAAATTTCGAAGTTCTAAAGCGTCTGGTACTTTGGATGGGGTTTGTTAGGCCCAATAGATCTATCTTTAGGATTCGCGTCAATTAGGGTGTCTGTTCCCTAATTCTTAGATTACCAGACTTAATAAAAAGGGCATATTCGATTTCGATAATTCAACCATAGAATGTAGTTTCGCGTACTTGTGTCTATTTTGTAAATCATTTATAAAACCTGCATGTATTCTCATCCCAAAAATATTAGATTTTAAAAGTGGGACTATAACTCACATTCACAGATTTTTACTTCGTCGGGAAGTAAGACTTGGCCACTGGTCGATTCGCGAACCTATAAAAAATATGTACATATATATCAAAGAATGTTCAAAATATATTTACAATATTTTTAATACGTTTTCCTGTTTTAAGTTTATTAAGTCAGCTGTCCTTGTTAGTAACCTACAACTAGTTGTCCATAATTAGATGTACAGAAATAAATCGATATATATTTTCTTAAATCAATCCACGACCCAGTGTATCCACATCTCAGGCTAGATCGCAACTCAAAGTATATATATTTTTGGAATCAACCTCAACCATGTATAGCTAACTCCAACATTACTGCATATAGAGTGTCTATGGTTGTTCCAGATAATAAATATACATGGGTCGATATGATATGTCAAAACATTTGCATACGTGTCTATGGTATCCCAAGATTACATAATATATTAGAATACATGTATAATACAATATAAGTTAGCTAAGATATGATTTGTATAGATTTGTTAAACATTTCCCGTAGCTAAAAAGATCAAAAATATCCAATCTTGTTTTACCCATAACTTCTTCATTTTAAATCCGTTTTGAGTGAATCCAATCGCTATGGTTTCATATTGAACTTAAGTTTATGAATCTATACAGAAAAAGTATAAGTTTATAGTTGGAGTTACAGGTTACAAGTCATTTTTGTAAAGGTAGTCATTTCAGTCTAAAGAACGACATCTAGATGACCATTTTGGAAAACATACTTCCACTTTGAGTTTAACCATGATTTTTGGATATAGTTTCATGTTCATAAGAAAAATCATTTTCCCAGAAGAACAACTTTTAAATCAAAATTTATCATAGTTTTTAATTAACTAACCCAAAACAGCCCGCGGTGTTACTATAACGGCGTATATCCGGTTTTACGGTATTTTTCGTGTTTTTCGGTTTTAAATCATTAAGTTAGCATATCATATAGATATAGAACATGTGTTTAGTTGATTTTAAAAGTCAAGTTAGAAGGATTAATTTTTTTTTGCGAACAAGTTTAGAATTAACTAAACTATGTTCTAGTGATTTCAAGTTTAAACCTTCGAATAAGATAGCTTTATATGTATGAATCTAATGATGTTATTAACATCATTACTACCTCAAGTTTTCTGGATAAAACTACTGGAAATGAGAAAAATAGATCTAGCTTCAAAGGATCCTTGGATGGCTTGAAAGTTCTTGAAGCAGAATCATGACACGAAATAAAGTTCAAGTAAGATTTCCACTCGAAATAAGATTGTTATAGTTATAGAAATTGAATCAAAGTTTGAATATGAGTATTACCTTGTATTAGAAAGATATCTTACTGTAAATAAGAAAGATTTCTTGAAGTTGGATGATCACTTTACAAGATTGGAAGTAAGCTAGCAAACTTGGAAGTATTCTTGATTTTATGAAACTAGAACTTATAGAATTTATGAAGAACACTTAGAACTTGAAGATAGAACTTGAGAGAGATCACTTAGATGAAGAAAATTGAAGAATGAAAGTATTTGTAGGTGTTTTTGGTCTTTGGTATATGGATTAGATATAAAGGATGTGTAATTTTGTTTTCATGTAAATAAGTCATGAATGATTACTCATATTTTTGTAATTTTATGAGATATTTCATGCTAGTTGCCAAATGATGGTTCCCACATGTGTTAGATAACCCACATGGGCTGCTAAGAGATGATCATTGGAGTGTATATACCAATAGTACATACATCTAAAACCTGTGTATTGTACGAGTACGAATATAGGTGCATACGAGTAGAATTGTTGATGAAACTGAACGAGGATGTAATTGTAAGCATTTTTGTTAAGTCGATATATTTTGATAAGTGTCTTGAAGTCTTTCAAAAGTGTATGAATACATATTAAAACACTACATGTATATACATTTTAACTGAGTCGTTAAGTCATCGTTAGTCGTTACATGTAAATGTTGATTTTAAACCTTTAAGTTAACGATCTTGTTAAATGTTGTTAACCCAATGTTTATTATATCTAATGAGATGTTAAATTATTATATTATCATGATATTATCATATATATTAATATATCTTAATATGATATATATACATTTAAATGTCGTCACAACGATAATCGTTACATATATGTCTCGTTTCGAAATCATTAAGTTAGTAGTCTTGTTTTTACATATGTAGTTCATTGTTAACACACTTAATGATATATTTAAATATCATTTTATCATGTTAAATAAAGTGTATCAATATCTTAATATGATACATATGTATTTAGTAGACGTTATCATAACGATAATCGTTATATATATCATTTCGAGTTTCTTAACTTAGTAATCTCATTTCTTATGATATATTGTTAATATACTTAGTGAGATACTTACTCATCATAATATCATGTCAACCATATATATATGTCTATATATACCACAACATGTAGTTTTTACAAATTTGTAACGTTCGTGAATCGCCGGTCAACTTGGGTGATCAATTATCTATATGAAACTTATTTCATTTAATCAAGTCTTAACAAGTTTGATTGCTTAACACGTTGGAAACATTTAGTCATGTAAATATCAATCTCAATTAATATATATAAACATGGAAAAGTCCGGGTCACTACAGTACCTACCCTTTAAATAAATTTCGTCCCGAAATTTTAAGCTATTGAAGGTGTTGACGAATCTTCTGGAAATAGATGCGGATATTTCTTCTTCATCTAATCTTCACCCTCCCAGGTGAACTCGAGTCCTCTACGAGCATTCCATCGAACCTTAATAATCGGTATCTTGTTTTGCTTAAGTCTTTTAACCTCACGATCCATTATTTCGACGGGTTCTTCAATGAATTGAAGTTTTTCATTGATTTGGATTTCGTCCAACGGAATAGTGAGATCTTCTTTAGCAAAACATTTCTTCAAATTCGAGATGTGGAAAGTGTTTTGTACCGCCGCGAGTTGTTGAGGTAGCTCCAGTTGGTAAGCTACTGGTCCGACAAGATCTATAATCTTGAATGGTCCAATGTACCTTGGATTTAGTTTCCCCCGTTTACCAAATCGAACAACGCCTTTCCAAGGTGAAACCTTAAGCATGACCATTTCTCCAATTTCAAACTCTATATCTTTTCTTTTACTGTTCGCGTAGCTCATTTATCGACTCTGGGCGATTTTCAATCGTTGTTGAATTTGGATGATTTTCTTGGTAGTTTCTTGTATTATCTCCGGACCCGTAATCTGTCTATCCCCCACTTCATTCCAACAAATCGGAGACCTGCACTTTCTACCATAAAGTGCCTCAAACGGCGCCATCTCAATACTAGAATGATAACTGTTGTTGTAGGAAAATTATGCTAACGGTAGGTATCGATCCCAACTGTTTCCGAAATCAATAACACTTGCTCGTAGCATGTCTTCAAGCGTTTGTATCGTCCTTTCGCTCTGCCCATCAGTTTGTGGATGTTAGGCAATACTCATGTCTAGACGAGTCCCCAATGCTTGTTGCAATGTCTGCCAGAACCTTGAAACAAATCTACCATCCCTATCAGAGATAATAGAGACGGTATTCCATGTCTGGAGATAACCTCCTTCAAATACAATCGCGCCAACTTCTCCATTTTGTCATCTTCTCTCATTGGCAGGAAGTGTGCTGACTTGGTGAGACGATCAACTATTACCCAAATAGTATCATAACCACTTGCAGTCCTTGGCAATTTAGTAATGAAATCCATGGTAATGTTTTCCCATTTCCATTCTGAGATTTCAGGTTGTTGTAGTAGACCTGATGGTTTCTGATGTTTGGCTTTGACCTTAGAACACGTTAAACATTCTCCTACATATTTAGCAATATCGGCTTTCATACCCAGCCACCAAAAGTGTTTCTTGAGATCTTTATACATCTTCCCCGCTCCGGGATGTATTGAATATCTGGTTTTATGTGCTTCTTTAAGTACCATTTCTCTCACATCTCCAAACCTTGGTACCCAAATTCTATCAGCCCTATATCAGGTTCCGTCTTCCCGAATATTAATATGTTTCTCTGATCCTTTGGGTATCTCATTCTTCAACTTTCCTTCTTTTACAACCCCCTATTGCGCCTCCTTTATTTGAGTAGTAAGGTTAGTATGAATAATTATATTCAAAGCTTTTACCCGTATAGGTTCTCTGTCCTTTCTACTCAAAGCGTCGGCTACCACATTCGCCTTCCCCGGTTTGTATCGAATCTCAAAATCATAATCGTTCAACAGTTCAATCCACCTGCGTTGTCTCATATTAAGTTGCTTCTGATTAAATATATGTTGGAGACTTTTGTGGTCGGTATATATTATACTTTTGACTCCATATAAATAATGCCTCCAAGTCTTTAATGCAAAAACAACAGCACCCAATTCCAAATCATGAGTTGTATAATTTTGCTCGTGAATCTTCAATTGTCTAGACGCATAAGCAATCACCTTCGTTCGTTGCATTAATACACAACCGAGACCTTGCTTTGATGCGTCACAATAAATCACAAAATCATCATTCCCTTCAGGCAATGACAATATAGGTGCCGTAGTTATATTGACGTATATTCTTCAGAATTTTTGGGGTTTCTCACTTTTCAACGGTTTCGATCTTTGCCGGGTCCATCTGGATACCTTCTTTGTTCACTATATGACCGAGGAATTGAACTTCTTCCAACCAAAATGCACACTTTGAAAACTTAGCGTATAGTTTTTCTTTCCTCAATACTTCTAGCACTTTTCTCAAATGTTCTTCGTGCTCTTGATCATTCTTTGAGTAAATAAGTATGTCATCGATGAAAACAATGACAAACTTGTCAAGATATGGCCCACACACTCGGTTCATAAGGTCCATGAACACATCTGGTGCATTAGTCAATCCAAACGGCATAACCATAAACTCGTAATGACCATAACGCGTCCTAAAAGCAGTTTTTGGAACATCATCCTCCTTTACTCGCATTTGATGACATCCAGAACTTAAATCAATTTTCGAATAAACCGAAGAGCCTTGTAGTTTATCAAATAAGTCGTCAATTCTCGGCAGTGGATAACGGTTTTTGATGGTAAGTTTATTCAACTCTCTATAGTCACTACACAACCTAAATGTACCATCCTTCTTCTTGACAAACAAAACAGGAGCTCCCCATGGTGATGTGCTTGGTCGAATGAAACCACGTTCTAATAGTTCTTGCAGTTGGCTTTGCAGTTCTTTCATCTCGCTGGGTGCGAGTCTGTAAGGAGCACGAGCTATTGGTGCAGCTCCTGGTACAAGATCTATTTGAAATTCAACGGATCGATGTGGGGGTAATCCCGGTAATTCTTTTGAAAATACATCGGGAAATTCTTTTGCGACAGGAACATCATTGATGCTCTTTTCTTCAGTTTATACTTTCTCGATGTGTACTAGAATAGCATAGCAACCTTTTCTTATTAGTTTTTGTGCCTTCAAATTACTAATAAGATGTTGCTTCGTGTTGCCCTTTTCTCCGTACACCATTAAGGTTTCTCCTTCTTCTCGTACAATGCGAATTACATTTTTGTAACATACGATCTCTGCTTTCATCTCCTTCAGCCAGTCCATGCCAACTATTACATCAAAACTCCCTAATTCTACTGGTATCAAATCAATCTTAAATATTTCGCTACCCAGTTTAATTTCTCGATTTCGGCATATATAATCTGCTGAAATTAATTTACTTTTTGCTAATTCGAGTAAAAATTTACTATCCAACGGTGTCAATGGAAAACTTAATTTAGCACAAAAATCTCTACTCATATAGCTTCTATCCGCACCCGAATCAAATAAAACGTAAGCAGATTTATTGTCAATAAGAAACGTACCCGTAACAAGCTCTGGGTCTTCCTGTGCCTCTACCGCATTAATATTGAAAACTCTTCCGCGGCCTTGTCCATTCGTGTTCTCCTGGTTCGGGAAATTTCTAATAATGTGGCCTGGTTTTCCACATTTATAACAAACTACATTGGCGTAACTTTCTCCGACACTACTTGCTCCGCCATTACTCATTCTGACACCATTTGTTCCTTTCGTTCTGTTAATCCCTGGTCCGTAGACCTCACACTTCGCCGCGCTATGTGTCATACCCCGTCCAAAATCTTCCTGAACGAATACAATAACATCTGGTACCATCGCGATGAACTCACGTCTATATGCCATGAACGACTCCATGTAATGCCTCTAAAATGAGTAAATGCACAGCGGAAGATTTCTTTCATACCTGAGAATAAACATGCTTTAAAGTGTCAACCAAAAGGTTGGTGAGTTCATAAGTTTATTATAAACAATAAAATTCAACATTTTGATAGACCACAAGATTTCATATTTACATTTCTCAAAAACATACGTCCCATGCATAGAGACAAAAATATCATTCATATAAATTGAACACCTGGTAACCGACATTCACAATATGCATATAAGAATATCCCCATCATTCCGAGATCCTCCATCGGACATGATATAAATTTCGAAGTACTAAAGCATCCGGTACTTTGGATGGAGCTTGTTGGGCCCGATAGATCTATCTTTAGAGTTCGCATCAATTAGGGTGTCTGTTCCCTAATTCTTAGATTACCAGACTTAATAAAAAGGGGCATATTCGATTTCGATCATTCAACCATATAATATAGTTTTGATTACTTGTGTCTATTTCGTAAAAACATTTATAAAAATTGCGCATGTATTCTCAGCCCAAAAATATAAAGGTAAAAAGGTAAATGAAACTCACGCATATAAATATTGTAAAACATTTAATAAAGCATTTGCATGTATTCTCAGCCCCAAAAATGTAAAGAGTAAAAGGGGATCAATGAAACTCACCATAATGTATTTTGTAGTAAAAATACATATAACGACATTGAAGAAAAGTAGGGTTGACCTCGGATTCACAAACCTATATCATTCGTATATATATTAAAATATATAATCATAACTGAACAAATTTATTTATTATATCTTAATTTATATATTATGTATATTTACTTTGTATATACATTTAAAATGATTAAGATTTATATAGTTAAATATCCCTGTTCATATACATATTCGTTTAGTGTTATATTAAAAATCAATAGTTTGTTGTTTGTAAATATTTATACAAATAATATTAATAGGTTTGATATATATATAGTTATGTTAAATATTGATATAATTATACTATATACAATAAGTTTATTTTATGTACAAAGTATTTATCTACTTAAAAGATAGTTTTTGATAATACTAATGAATTACTAATGATAATATTAATAATAACGTTATTAATAATAATACTAATAATGATGTTGTTAACATTGATACGTATAATAATAATAATAGAAATCTTATTAATAATGATAATATTAGTAATCATGATAATAATAATACATATTGATAATAATGGTATTAATGATAATCCTAGTACTCTTAATAATATTATTTATTTTAGTATTGTAATAATAATAATAATAATAATAATAATAATAATAATAATAATAATAATAATAATAATAGTAATAATAATAATAATAATAATAATAACTAATAATAATAATTATAATACATAACAATAATAACAATAATAATAATGATAATAATAATAATAAATAAAAATAATAATATAATAATGGTATTAGTAATAATAGAAATAATAAAATAGCTACCTTAATGTAACAAGCCCTTAAAAAAATAAATGCCTTTGCCAAGAATTAAACTCAAGACCTCTCGCTTACTAATAACACCCCTTAACCATGGCTCCAGTTCCGTTTTTACTGATTAATACTAGTCTTTGTTTTATTTACCCCCTTTTACTTTCATTTCGGCCCAACAGGAGGAAATGGATTCAGCCCAACATAACTGAATAGAAGTTCGGCCCAGCAAACAAATCAAGGCCCAATTCATGTTTAATGTTGATAAAAATATTTGCAGTAGCCAAGATTCGAACTCAAGACCACTCGTTAACCAAACACACTCTAAACCATTCCACTATTTGTGCTTTTCTGATTTAATACCTAACTTGTATCTTAATATATAATATTTCTATATGTTTTCATCATCTTCTTCTAAAATAAAATCTCTGTATTCTTGCTTTTTCATCTCATTATTGTAATCCTGGCTTCATACTTCATTATTCATAATCAAAATCATAATTATCATTATTATAATTTAATCGTCATCTTCTACATCTAAACCTTACATGCGATAATCACTTCATCACCATTAACATCATCATTCTATCATGTTATTAACTATCATCATATCATTATTAATTATCATCACTTTCCTAACCGAGGGTCATAATTGTTTAACATAAAATCACGATTATTACTTATAATTGTTGTTATTATACCTTCGTCATCATCATTCGAAGCCTTCTCGTCGTCCTCACCAAAACTGAATCGAGTCACAGTAAATTTGTAGAGTAGTAATAGTTCAAAATAGAAAGATAATAAACGTAACAGGTGCAGGTTTTGATGAAGTTAATTTTAACGAAAAGAATAGGAACAGAAAAGGAATCGGAATGGGTGTTGGTTTTATTTATCGAAGCAGAAGTTAGTAACAGGAAACAAAAATAGTTGTCAAGTGTGGATACTCAAGATAGACGGCTACTATACTTCTAAAGTAATTGGGTTTGATTTGGTACAAGGTATTTTCGAATGGCTGTGAAGGCAGAAACAAAAAAATAAATTTTACGCAGGCACTCACCATCATTCTTAATTCATAGCATCATCTTTATCAATATGAACGGGCATCATCTCATATCATCAAATTATCACCATTAACATCGACTTCATCATCTTCTCATTCCTCCATCATCATCTTCATTATCATTGACATATCACCATCATTTAGCTCACCATCATTCGTCATCATTGTAACAGCAAACCAGAAAAAGAAAGTGGATAACAGGTTGATCGTTTGGAGATGATTTAAAACTGAGACAGGTACTGTAGCATCGTTCTCTTTTTCATCGTATAGTCTTTGTTTGAACAGCGAACACGAGTAGTGACAATAAGATTCATCGTTTTCAAGTGGACTGGTTCTTGAGCTGTAAACAGGTACTGTACGAATCTAGAAAGTGGGTTGTTTTGTGGTGGTTCACGATGAGAAGAGGTGATCAAGGTGGTGGTTTAGAGGTGGTTAGCTGTGGTAATCTCCAAGGGTGGTGGCAAACATGGTGATGGGTGTTACATGGTGTCACGGTTAGGTGAATGATGGTGTGGCGATGGTCCGGTGGTTTTGTGAAAGTTATTGATGTTTTTTTTTTTTTACAATGGGGATTATGAGAGAGAGAAGAGAGATGGACGGGAGAGATATCGTGATCATGGTGGCTCAAGGGCGGGAGACCGGGATGGTTATGGTGGTCGTGGTGATGAAGCTTTGGTGTTAGATGTCTAATGAAGATGAAGGAGTTTCAGTATATATCCTCTCTATTAGTTTATATATGTAATACATATATATATATATATATATATATATATATATATATATATATATATATATATATATATATATATATATAGGTAATTTATACATATTATTTATAATTCATGTGGACATGAATTGGAAGGGTAAAGTGACTAACACAGTGCTCAAATAATATTTATTAACATCTCGTGAAAATTGGTTGTTGTATTCTGCCGACAATTTTCACAGGTATCATTTCGTGTCCAATGCTAAACAGTTAACGTATAAACGTGTTCCTAAAAATCCCAAATTTTTAGATTAAATGTATTTAATTATTTCACTCATTAACTGTTTGAAACCTGATCAAAAAGGTTCGAAAATATATATTTTCTGTTCCAATTTATATATACGGAACACTAATATTCAAACTTAAAAAGGTAAAAATATATTTAATAAATCTAAGATCTTTGTAATCAATTTACAGTTCAACTTTTATTTCAATCTTTCATGAACAAGTACTATATCTATATTAAAACTAACAAAACGTCGACCGAGTGTTACTAACGTTTAATAATTAAGCTCGAAATCGTTTATTTTTAATATATTCACATTCTATATATAAACAGTTTTAAAAATAGCAAGTTTAATTACTAAACAAATATATTATATATTTTTTAAGCAAGTAGATTTAATATAACTTTATATATTTACAAGTAATATTTATATACATAATTATATATAACTATATATTTATACATAATTCTAACAGTTTAATCATATATTATTTCAATAATATCTATATACATCTATTTATATAGTTGTTCGTGAATCGTCGGGAATAGTCGAAGGGTAATTGAGTACATGAACACAATTCAAAGTTTTTGAAAACATCAACATTACAGACTTTGCTTTTCGTGTCAAAACTATATAAAGATTAAGTTTAAATTTGGTCGGAAATTCCTGGGTCATCACAGTACCTATCCGTTAAAGAAATTTCGTCCCGAAATTTGAGTGAGGTGGTCATGGCTGACAAATAAAAATGTTTTCATGACGAATATGAGTTAGAGTTTTATCATTATTGATTAATATAGATAAAACGATTCGATCATGTGAAGCGTACGAGTAAAGCTATCACAAAAGAGTGAAAAGTTTCGTCTGAACTTAGTCATGGCGGATTTCCGGAATTCAAGGAATTTAAAGAAAATCTTCGAAATCTAAAAGATTTGATTCTTAGGTGAGTAAGGAAAATAAGATCTCTAAAATTAAATACGGTGATCTGCCTCAATTACTCTGTCTGATATTTCCATCATAAATTAAGCTCTTCTGTTCCATTATTCTTACCATTCTTATACTTTCTTTCTTAGTCTATACATTCAAAAGATTGTGAAAATGCTTAATCCCGTTCTTATATTTGATATTTTTCTAATTATCATTTCTGTCATCCTTCTTTTCAATCTTCCACCAGAAAATCTGTTTACTTCTTCTATTTTCTCGGGTGATACTATTCTTAATTATACCGTGTCTTTATATTGCTATTCGTATTAATATCCCTGGTTTGTAATTTCTGCGTTGCTGTTGGATTTTATATCTTCCCTTATATTTCAATGTCCCTGCTTCTGTCTCCTATAATTATTGTCATCCACAGTTAATACGATCTCTTATTTGATGCGATATATACCCCCTTTCTATTTCGGAGCTTCATGCTTTTGTTTACTTTTCGCAAGTAACGGTCCAAAATTCATAGGTATGGAGTTTCGAATTATCATAATACACAAGGTAGAAAGGAAAGGTAGTAGCACGATTTGTTTTGTCAAATTACCTGAATCACTGAAAATAGAACTATCAAGAATATATTTTCTTGATATGTTCAGAAGTTAAGCAGAATGAAAGAGTTATGTAACATGGCACATGATGACATTATAACCTGTGAATCATCACGTCCCATTAGAAACTCAGCATGACTTACTGTAATATAATCACATTGATCAAGTGTCATTATATTATACTAACTCATGCATCAATTCCCAACATTACTTCAATAACATTCATATTTTAAGCTCGAAAGTTTACAGAATATAGAAACTAACAGTTTCTATATGATGTAACACTGATAGCACGAAGGGATTAATGATTTCAGATAAGAATAGTTATGAAAATGTCTTCAGAAATATGGAGGATATTTATAATGAAAGATACGATGATATCTTGGAATTTCTAATATCGAAGCATGGTGAAGAAATTTTGTCCTCAAGAGTTTGGAGTCGGAAGCAATGTATTCGCTAAAGATTTCATCAGAAACAGAATCATCAGGATTCTTAATGTACAAGTTTAGTCCTTGTGATTTGTTCAAAGAATCCTTCGTAGTTTGCTCAATCAGTTTTTCAGTTTCAAACTTTTTATGAGTTTTGCCAACATACAATTCTTTATTATTAAACTTCCGATGATTAATGCCGTTTACGGTTGTCTACGGTTTCTGCTCCTTCATTCAGCTTCCTCAAAATTTGGAGTATTGACTCGTAGACTGGGTGCTTTTCAGAATTTCAGAATGGAAGGTCATAGTTCTAAGAGATAAATATTATATGGATACATATAACTGTTGATGTGGAAATGTTGTGAGACACAAAATACAGATTTGCTAATTCCCAGTAATTGGTGTAACATCCCAGGTTTCCCCGTAGCATGATATTGTCCGCTTTGCCCGTAGGCGCACGGATTTTTCTTGGCAACCACACGCGACGAGCACTTTCCCAGGAGGTCACCCATCCTGGTAGTGCTCTTATGTCATAACCCGTCCTTAACCATAAGAACGTGTTAAATAACGTATGATTTCATTGCGAGGTATTGACCTCTATATGCGACATTTTTAAAAGAAAAACTGCATATATTATACATTACAAACCATGATTCTTATTTTTGTTACAAGCTTTGGACAACATAAAAATGATTATCGTTTAGCGATAATCTTCAACTTACAAACTTTACATATAATGATAACAACACGGTTTCTAGCATATTTTACAACACAGATCCTCGGGTATGCAGTTTTATTTTTGACACAAATATGCGTACGCAAGATCCTGCTTAAATTCAACATTATGCAGCGGAAGCTTTAGTAATCTCCTGAGAATAGACATGTTTTAAAAGGTCAACATAAAGTTGGTGAGATATAGGTTTAATGCCGGCAGCAATATATATATATAGACCACAAGATTTCGTATATAAACAGTTTAATAAAAATATTCTAAGTGGTTGAGCACTTGGTAACCATACTTAACATTTAATCACGTCGCATATTCCCTTTATTATGAAATCTTACTACACCGTACCAAGTGTAGTCACGAAACGAAGTACTGTGCAACCGTTGAATACTGGTCGTCCAGTCCGGTTGGGGTTGTCAGGCCCGATAGATCTATCAACAGGATTCGCGTTTACAATACCGCTGTAAATAACAGTTACCAAGCTACAGGGAAGTATGCCAGTGGTACAACTCAACGTAGAATATATTTTTCAGTTACTTGTGTCCATAACGTAAAACATAAAATACATGTATTCTCATCCCGAAATATTTAGAGTTTAAAAGTGGGACTATATACTCACTTTCGTCTTGAAGATATATATATAATTTGACTTGGTCTCCGGTTGATATCACGAACCTATCCATATATAATATATCAATACCTTTTCTTTTTAAACAAACGTCACATATATATACTTGTTATACTTTTAATACTTTGAATAATTCCTTAGTCCGTAGTTAGCAGTTCGTTGTTAGTAATTCAATTTTAATGGTTCATTTTTAGATGTTTAATATACCCGCAATGAAATAAATAAAACCCCCAACGAAATAAATAAAACCCCATCGTATATGTATTGGTCGAGATTAATCCTGACCCATGGTACCGCTGTTGTCAAATGACGTGTTGCGTACATAAAGTACCGGTGTTGTCAAATGACGTGTTGCGTACAATAATGGGATCTTATGATTAATCTTCTCGTGTTGTTTACGGGTGATCCTGAACCATATAAAATTGAATTATAAGTACATATATATAAAATATCATGTTAACTTAAAAAGATGTGATTTATTTAATTTTTTCCCAATTATTTTCGTGGCTAAACTAGTCTTGGATATCTGATTTTGTTTCGGTCATAGTTTCTTCGTTACAACTCCGTTTTCATTGATTCAACTTGCCATCTCCTTGGATCGAGTCCCTCTTTAAGACTATGAACTGTAAATACCTTAGTTTGTATTCAAAATCACACGGCATAGGTCAAACTTTAGTGAAACTTATGAAGTTAATCATTTTCCATCATGTAAACAACCTCAAATGATTATTTTTCTAAAAATACTTATACTTTGAGTTAAATCATGAAATTTTTATGTGTTATCATATTCATAGTAAAAATCATTTTTCCAGAAAATAAACCTCCAATTCAAAGTTTAAGATGGTTTTTAATTATCCAACCCAAAACAGCCCCCGGTTGCACTCCGACGTCGTAAATTCAGTTTTTAAGGTGTTCTTTGAAAAACCAAGTTATACCTTGTTAATTTAGCATATAATTAAGATATGTTACAGGTCTTGAAGTATTTTAAAAGTTAAGTTAGAAGGATCTATTTAGTTTGCGAACAAGTTTGAAATCATTCAAACTATGTTCTAGTTTATAAACTCTTATATATATAGCTTTAAATATATGAATTGAAAAAGAGTTGAAGTAGAGTTTTTACCTCAAGTTTAAAATGTAAAGTTGCTGGAAAGAAGTAGTAAAATAAAAGTTGAGAGAGTTCTTGCAAGTGTGTGTGAAAATTGGAAGTAAAATTTGGAAAATGAATGTGTAAAAATGAGTTAGAAATGGTGCTTATTTATAGGCTTGAAAATTTGGTTTTTAGTGAAAATATCTAAGATAAGTTAAAATTTATTATGTCATGAATGACATATTATTCCAATAATTGAAGATTTCTATTGGTATATACCAATAGTAAATACTTCTAGAAGCTGTGTATAGTACCCTAGATATACGTATAGGATTATTGAGGAAACGGAACGAGAATTCAAATATAACTATCTTTTGTAAATATACTTATATTGTTTTATGTATAAAAGCCCTTTAAAAATGATTAAATACATTACTTATACGATATATGTATAAACATTATAAATCATCAGTATTTATGTCAAATAACGTTACGTAGGTTATTGTTTTGAAAACTTAAGTTAGTAGTTTCAAAATATACTTATGACTTTTTGTTATTAATACAAAATGAGATATTAAAACATCCTTAGATCATGTTAAATATGTATGTATAATTATCATATATTGTATAGTTCGTGATATCATCGGTCAAACTAGACGGTCAAACGTTGTGTAAAACTCTTTTCAAAAACATAAGTCTCAACAATTTGGATTGCTTATCATGTTGGTAAGGTTTAATTTATGTAAATATTAATCTCATAAGTATAGAACGATCGGAAAAGTGCGGGTCGTTACATCTTAACTGCAGAGTTCTCATGAGATCTGCTGCGCTTGTGGTCCCAAAACGCGTCATGCTAGGAAAGGTCTCCACACCCTTATAAGGCATGCTTCGTTCCCCTCTCCAACCGATGTGGGACAGATGTAACACAGATGTTATAATCCTCCCCCCTAATGGGACACAGCGTCCTCGATGTGCACGTTTGGTCCGGGGTCTGGCTCTGATACCATTTGTAACATCCCAGGTTTCCCCGTAGCATGATATTGTCCGCTTTGCCCGTAGGCGCACGGATTTTTCTTGGCAACCACACGCGACGAGCACTTTCCCAGGAGGTCACCCATCCTGGTAGTGCTCTTAACTGCATAGTTCTCATGAGATCTGCTGCGCTTGTGGTCCCAAAACGCGTCATGCTAGGAAAGGTCTCCACACCCTTATAAGGCATGCTTCGTTCCCCTCTCCAACCGATGTGGGACAGATGCAACACGGATGTTACAATACTATAACAACCCTCATATTTCCATGCCTGAATTGACTAATTTGACTATAGAGTTGTTATCCATACGTAATATATAATTAAATTCGACGTTGATCAAATATTTATTTTTAGTCGACACGTTCTGTTAACTAAAGTTTACACTAATTATATAAAATAACTTTAGTTAATATTAATGCGTATTATATTTAAAACTATATGTAACATAATTATTAATTAAATGATAAGTTATTTTAATCATTATATATATATTTTTAGCTTATAAAAAAAATAAAAATAAAAAGAAATAAGATTTTTTTTATAAATTAAATAATGAGCCCATGAATTTTGACTAAATATTTTCAAAAACAAAAACTTATTAAAAACATTTTTAACATGTTTTTATTATTTTGTCAAAATTGGCACCTTTATTTTATTATTTTTTTTTTCTTTTCACCAACCATTTTTTACCTATAAATACATGGCTCCTCATTCATTTTTTCTTGCCAAACACAAAAATTTAAGTTATTCTCTCAAAACCTTGAAGAAAATTTGAGGTACTTTCTATTTTTATTAATTTTTTTCAATATTGTCATTTATATTTATATTTATTGAATATTCTTTGTAAAATTCAAAATTAATTATGTTTATATGTTATAATTAGTATTATAAGTGTTATGATGCATAAAAATAATTTTGATAATTTATGGAATATTATTTATAATTAAATACGAATTATGTAGTGTTTAAACGTAAAAACAATGTAAAATTCGTAATAAATACTTTTAACCAAAAATAAAATATATATAATTTTTTTTCTGAGTTTTTAAAACTTATATAGATCTGAAAAAATTATAAAAATAATTACTTGGGTTGAATTGGTATTTATTATATAATTAAACTCTATTATTATGTAATTTGAAGGTAAATTAAGAATAAATATAAAATAATAAAAAATATTTTTTAAATATTTTTATACAGATTATTAGACTAATAGAAACTTATAAAAATTATAAAAATAATTATTTGGGTTTATTTAGTAATTACGTAGAATTAAAATTATTTTGTGAATACATTAAGGGTAAAAACAAAAATAAATACAAAAATATAATAAAACCATTTTCTTAAAATTTTCTACTAATCTATATGATTAACTAAGACTATAAAAATTATGTATGTAATTTTTAGATATTTAATTTATTATTTAGACATTTTTGAATAATGTTCGATTAATAAAACACTATTATTTTTGAAGTAATTTAGGTATTTATTTAAAGGTAATTATATTTAATATATATAAGACATACTAAGGTAAAATAACTAAATATTAAATAAAACTTAGGTTATATTATCACATATATAATTATTAAGTACATTAATAATTCGTTGTGTGTATACACCTAAAGTGAAGGTTAATCAAAGATAATGTATAATTCATGTGAACTTCATCGCTACTCACGATCGTAAGTGAATGATGTCTAGGTTGCCATTTATGGGTAAGCTTGTGGATCTCGAATGCCATGACTTAGATTCTGGTCAAGAATCCTGGGCCCCCGGTTACATCTGGTCATTCCTGACTTATTTGATAGCAATGAAGTTTGAGTAGAGTTGTACAACATCTTGCTAAAGATTAACCCGAACTTTCTAAAATTGTAAAATTACTATAAGTGGAAACTTTCCATAAATAGTAACCTTCCGAAAATGGAAATTCTTTAGTGAACCATTACTATCAATATAGTACTATATACTATTGTTTGTTAGGCAATGTCTGATCATACGTTCTATCTCTAGGTTGAGATCTCGGTCACGTCCTTCCGTTCAATTCTTTCGTGTGCTACTAAGGTGAACTTCATAGCCCCACTTTTTACTGTTTCATAACTGTTTTACAACTTTTGGGGTGAGACACATGCTTGCTTTATAACTGTTTTACACTTAGACACAAGTACTAAATTGTTAACTATGCTGTCATGCTTTGATTCATGAGAAACAAGTGTGGATACTTTTGTTTCATCTGATCCTCTCGTTCCCAAGTAAACTCAGGACCTCTTCGAGCATTCCAACGAACCTTAACGATTGGTATGTTGCTCTGCTTGAGCTGTTTAACTTCCCGGTCCATGATTTCGATTGGTTCTTCGATGAATTGTAGTTTCTCATCGACATGGATTTCTTCAAGAGGAATGGTGAGGTCTTCCTTTGCAAGACACTTCTTAAGGTTTGAGACGTGAAAGGTATTGTGTACTCCGGCGAGTTGTTGCGGTAACTCGAGTCGATAAGCTACCGGTCCAATGCGTTCGATGATCTTGAACGGGCCTACATATCTTGGGTTCAGTTTACCTCTTTTACCGAAACGTATTACACCTTTCCAAGGTGACACCTTTAGCATAACCATGTCCCCAATCTGAAACTCTAATGGTTTTCTTCGGACATCGGCGTAGCTCTTTTGGCGACTTCGGGCTGTTTTCAATCTCTCCTTGATTTGTACTATCTTCTCAGTCGTTTCGTGTATGATCTCGGGACCAGTTAATTGTCGATCTCCTACTTCATTCCAACAGATAGGAGATCTACACTTCCTTCCATACAATGCTTCGAATGGTGCAGCTTTAATGCTTGCATGATAACTATTATTATACGAAAATTCTGCTAACGGTAGATACTTATCCCATCCGTTTCCAAAATCGATCACACATGCCCTGAGCATGTCTTCAAGAGTCTGAATCGTTCTTTCACTCTGCCCGTCGGTTTGCGGATGATATGCGGTACTCATATCTAAATGAGTTCCTAGTGCCTCCTGCAGTGATTGCCAGAACTTTGAGGTAAATCTACTATCACGATCGGATATAATGGAAATAGGTATTCCATGCCTTGAAACAATTTCCTTTATATACAATCGTAATAGTTTCTCCATTCTATCCGTTTCCTTTATAGGCAAGAAATGGGCAGATTTGGTAAGACGATCAACAATCACCCAAATGGTGTCGTATCCCCAGGCAGTCTTTGGTAACTTCGTGATGAAATCCATGGTAATACCATCCCATTTCCATTCTGGGATTTCTGGTTGTTGAAGTAACCCTGATGGTTTCTGGTGTTCTGTCTTGACCTTGGAACAAGTTAAACACTCCCCAACATATGTTGCTACGTCTGTCTTTAAATTAGGCCACCAATAACGTGTCTTAAGATCTTGATACATCTTTCCAACTCCAGGATGTATCGAGTATCTTGTCTTATGTGCCTCGTTCAATATCAACTTCCTTAATCCACCCAACTTCGGTACCCAAATACGGTTTGCAAAATATCGAATTCCATCTTCCCGTATAACGAGTTGCTTCTCATACTTCTTCATTATTTCATTTCCTATATTTTCTTTAGTAAGTGCTTCTCGTTGAACTTCTTTGATTTGTGAGTTGAGATTCATGCAAATTTTTATGTTCATCGCTCGTACTCGAATTGGTTCTCGTTCCTTTCTGCTTAGTGCGTCAGCCACCACATTCGCTTTCCCGGGATGATAACGAATTTCACAATCATAGTCGTTTATTAACTCGACCCACCTACGTTGCCTCATGTTCAGCTGTTTCTGATCAAAAATATGTTGAAGACTTTTATGATCAGTAAACACAGTGCATCTAACCCCATATAAGTAGTGTCTCCATATCTTTAACGCAAACACGACTGCTCCCAGTTCTAGATCATGCGTCGTATAATTCCGCTCGTGAATCTTCAATTGTCGAGATGCGTATGCAATAACTTTCTTTCGTTGCATAAGAACACAACCAAAACCTTGTCGCGAAGCGTCACAATATATTTCAAAATCATCGTTCCCTTCAGGTAACGATAAAATAGGCGCCGTAGTTAACTTCTTCTTCAGTAATTGAAATGCGTTCTCCTGCTCCGAGGTCCATTCGTATTTCTTCCCTTTTTGCGTTAATGCTGTCAACGGCTTAGCTATTCGGGAAAAATCTTGAATAAACCTTCTATAATAACCGGCTAAACCCAAAAATTGGCGTATCTGCATTGGTGTTTTAGGAGTCTCCCATTTTTCAATGGCTTCAATTTTTGCTGGATCAACCTGAATTCCTTTGCTACTAACAACGTGGCCAAGAAATTGCACTTCTTTCAACCAGAAAGCACACTTAGAAAATTTAGCGTATAGCTGTTCTTTTCTCAACAACTCTAATATCAACCTTAAATGCTGCTCATGCTCTTGCTCACTCTTGGAATAGATAAGAATGTCATCAATGAAAACGATAACAAACTTATCTAAATACGGACTACAAACTCGATTCATGAGGTCCATGAATACAGCTGGCGCATTCGTCAATCCAAACGGCATGACCAAAAATTCGTAATGACCATAACGTGTCCGAAAAGCAGTTTTCGGAATGTCCTCTTCTTTGACACGTAGTTGATGATAGCCCGATCTTAGGTCGATTTTCGAATAAACACATGATCCCTGGAGTTGATCAAATAAGTCGTCAATTCTCGGTAGTGGATACCGATTTTTGATAGTTAACTTATTTAATTCACGATAATCTATACACATCCTAAAAGATCCATCTTTCTTTTTAACAAATAGAATCGGAGCTCCCCACGGTGAAGTACTTGGTCGTATGAATCCATGATCCAGTAATTCTTTTAACTGACTCTGAAGTTCTTTTAACTCGAACGGTGCAAGTCTATATGGAGCACGAGCCACTGGTGCGGCTCCTGGTACTAAATCTATTTGAAATTCTACAGATCTAAATGGAGGTAATCCCGGCAACTCTTCCGGAAAAACTTCAGGAAAATCTCTTGCCACAGGCACGTCGTTGATGCACTTCTCTTTTTCTTTCTTTTCGACTTTATTAACATGTGCTAAGATAGCATAGCACCCTTTCTTCAAGCACTTTTGAGCTTTCAAATAACTAATGAGTTTTAGCTTTGAGTTACCCTTCTCTCCATAAATCATCACCGGCATTCTATCCTTACAAGGAATGCGAATTGCCTTCTTGGCACACACAACTTCAGCTCCTACTTTGGACATCCAGTCCATGCCGACTATTACATCAAAACTTCCTAATTCTACGGGTATTAAGTCAATTTTAAATGTTTCTCCGGCTAAATTTATTTTACAATCACGGCAAATTTTATCGGCTTTAATTAGTTTACCATTAGCTAACTCAATCATGTACTTAGCATCTAGAGGTAATGATGAACAATTCAATTTAGCGTAAAAGCCTCTACTCACGTAACTTCTATCGGCACCAGTATCAAATATAATAGATGCGGATAAGTTATTAATGGTAAACGTACCCGTAACAAGCTCCGGGTCTTCACACGCCTCTCTAGCATTAATAACAAATGCTCTTCCACGTGCAGATCCATTATTCTTCTCTGGATTCGGACATTGGCTCTTATAGTGACCTTGTTTTCCACACCCATAACAAGTAATGGTAGCCAAAGCAGTTCTATTTGCATTGGTGGCAGGAGTCTTGGTACCATTTGTATTTGTAACGAGAGCCCTACAATCTTCAGCAAGATGACCCTTTCGATTACATTTGTTGCATACCACATTACAGTAGCCAGAGTGATGTTTGTGGCATCGGTTGCATAAAGGATTTTGTCCTTTGTAACCAAAGCTTGAACCACCACCTGCACCTTGTATGGTTTCTTGTTTCTTAAAAGATTGTTGTTGGTTACCTCGATCATAATTTCCATTCCACTTTCTTTTGTTACCTGATACCTTCACATCAGTATTGGATGCTTTCTTATCCATGATGACCTGATCCATTAGCTCGTTTGCCATGGTTATAGCTTCATGAATTGTCTTAGGTTTCGATGCTGTAACGTTTGCCTTGACCTTTTTGGGCAAACCATCTTTGTACATTTCAATCTTCCGTTCTTCGGTTGGAACCAATTCAGGACATAGCAAAACTAATTCCATGAATCGCTGATTGTAGTTGGTGATTTCAGTACCAATAACCTTCAGACTTCGTAACTCATCTTCCAACTTCCTAACCTCGTTCCTTGGACAATATTCGTTGATTAACATTGTTTTGAATTCTTCCCACGGAGTATCATAAGCTACATCTCCTCCTACAGCCTTCACATAATTTTTCCACCACGTGAGTGCACTATCTTGTAAAGTGCACGATGCATACTTGGTCATGTCCTTTTCAACACAACCACTGATTTTAAACACAGTCTCTATCTTTTCTATCCACCGGGTTAAACCGATTGGTCCTTCTGTTCCACTGAATGATGAGGGCTTGCAAGCTTGAAAAGTTTTGTAAGTGCACCCCACACGAGGATTTGGGTTAACTGCAGCACCTCTTGCAGCCTCGACCCATAACATTCTGTCGTTCACTCGTTGATTGATGAGTTCCTGGATTTCTTGTTCCGTCATTCGGTTCAATCGCGCCATATTCTTCTATAAGAATGAAAAGAAAATAATTATTCACATGGAATATTATAGATGTAGTGTATATTTACAGTACATTATAGCTTATTAATAATATGAACCAGGTATTATTATAAAAGCCTTTTCTTCTTATTAGCGTTTTATAATTATATCTAGGGTAGTACCTACCCGTTAATGTCCATACTTAATAGCTTAGTACAGAATCAATTACTACCATCTAAATAATACTTAACCATGGAAAATTATTGCATTTCACACTTCACTATTTTACATATGCTTATCTTATATCGAACATTAAGCAAACCACACTAATAATATTATACAAAACATTATATGATCCCATGGTTTAATACGGCAGCGCATCGTTTGGTCTATTTTCTAGGACGTTTAGGTTCAAGGAATGGCCTAACGCTTATCCTAGCTGTCTGCCTATATTTTGGCTGTGGGGCTGAAGAACTGGATGCCGGGACAGCACGAATAGGAATAGCGGGAATAGGGGTGGTAGTGTCTAGTGGAGTTGGTGCCACATCATCCTTACTAAACTCGGGATTTGAATTTTCTAATTCATTAGCCTTTCGTTTCTTTCCTAGTTCGAACTCGTCTTTTGTAATTTCCTGTATTTCTTCCTCGGGTTCACTTTCCTCCTCGGGTTCACTTTCCTCCTCGGGTTTACTTTCCTCCTCGGGTTCACTTTCCTCCTCGGGTTCACTTTCCGGGTTCTCTATAGTCGGTTCATCCGGAATTTGTGAGTCTTCCCCAAAGATATTATTTTCGTCATCGGATAGGTTAATGACTGGAACACCATCTGAAGATTCTGGTTCGGAGTCGCTGAATGTGATAACAAGTTTTGAGCCCGACATCTATCATACAACAACTAACCCATTAGTACTACATAATATTTACATATAAATTTTAACCAACAATGATAAGCAATGGTTTTTAAATCAGACCCGGTCAAAGTCCAGACTTACTAATGTATCCTAACGACTTATCGGTTAGACACACTAATGCAAACCTAGTTCGCTAAGACCACCGCTCTGATACCACATGTCATAACCCGTCCTTAACCATAAGAACGTGTTAAATAACGTATGATTTCATTGCGAGGTATTGACCTCTATATGCGACATTTTTAAAAGAAAAACTGCATATATTATACATTACAAACCATGATTCTTATTTTTGTTACAAGCTTTGGACAACATAAAAATGATTATCGTTTAGCGATAATCTTCGACTTACAAACTTTACATATAATGATAACAACACGGTTTCTAGCATATTTTACAACACAGATCCTCGGGTATGCAGTTTTATTTTTGACACAAATATGCGTACGCAAGATCCTGCTCAAATTCAACATTATGCAGCGGAAGCTTTAGTAATCTCCTGAGAATAGACATGTTTTAAAAGGTCAACATAAAGTTGGTGAGATATAGGTTTAATGCCGGCAGCAATATATATATATATAGACCACAAGATTTTGTATATAAACAGTTTAATAAAAATATTCTAAGTGGTTGAGCACTTGGTAACCATACTTAACATTTAATCACGTCGCATATTCCCTTTATTATGAAATCTTACTACACCGTACCAAGTGTAGTCACGAAATGAAGTACTGTGCAACCGTTGAATACTGGTCGTCCAGTCCGGTTGGGGTTGTCAGGCCCGATAGATCTATCAACAGGATTCGCGTTTACAATACCGCTGTAAATAACAGTTACCAAGCTACAGGGAAGTATGCCAGTGGTACAACTCAACGTAGAATATATTTTTCAGTTACTTGTGTCCATAACGTAAAACATAAAATACATGTATTCTCATCCCGAAATATTTAGAGTTTAAAAGTGGGACTATATACTCACTTTCGTCTTGAAGATATATATATAATTTGACTTGGTCTCCGGTTGATATCACGAACCTATCCATATATAATATATCAATACCTTTTCTTTTTAAACAAACGTCACATATATATACTTGTTATACTTTTAATACTTTGAATAATTCCTTAGTCCGTAGTTAGCAGTTCGTTGTTAGTAATTCAATTTTAATGGTTCATTTTTAGATGTTTAATATACCCGCAATGAAATAAATAAAACCCCCAACGAAATAAATAAAACCCCATCGTATATGTATTGGTCGAGATTAATCCTGACCCATGGTACCGGTGTTGTCAAATGACGTGTTGCGTACATAAAGTACCGGTGTTGTCAAATGACGTGTTGCGTACAATCATGGGATCTTATGATTAATCTTCTCGTGTTGTTTACGGGTGATCCTGAACCATATAAAATTGAATTATAAGTACATATATATAAAATATCATGTTAACTTAAAAAGATGTGATTTATTTAATTTTTTCCCAATTATTTTCGTGGCTAAACTAGTCTTGGATATCTGATTTTGTTTCGGTCATAGTTTCTTCGTTACAACTCCGTTTTCATTGATTCAACTTGCCATCTCCTTGGATCGAGTCCCTCTTTAAGACTATGAACTGTAAATACCTTAGTTTGTATTCAAAATCACACGGCATAGGTCAAACTTTAGTGAAACTTATGAAGTTAATCATTTTCCATCATGTAAACAACCTCAAATGATTATTTTTCTAAAAATACTTATACTTTGAGTTAAATCATGAAATTTTTATGTGTTATCATATTCATAGTAAAAATCATTTTTCCAGAAAATAAACCTCCAATTCAAAGTTTAAGATGGTTTTTAATTATCCAACCCAAAACAGCCCCCGGTTGCACTCCGACGTCGTAAATTCAGTTTTTAAGGTGTTCTTTGAAAAACCAAGTTATACCTTGTTAAGTTAGCATATAATTAAGATATGTTACAGGTCTTGAAGTATTTTAAAAGTTAAGTTAGAAGGATCTATTTAGTTTGCGAACAAGTTTGAAATCATTCAAACTATGTTCTAGTTTATAAACTCTTATATATATAGCTTTAAATATATGAATTGAAAAAGAGTTGAAGTAGAGTTTTTACCTCAAGTTTAAAATGTAAAGTTGCTGGAAAGAAGTAGTAAAATAAAAGTTGAGAGAGTTCTTGCAAGTGTGTGTGAAAATTGGAAGTAAAATTTGGAAAATGAATGTGTAAAAATGAGTTAGAAATGGTGCTTATTTATAGGCTTGAAAATTTGGTTTTTAGTGAAAATATCTAAGATAAGTTAAAATTTATTATGTCATGAATGACATATTATTCCAATAATTGAAGATTTCTATTGGTATATACCAATAGTAAATACTTCTAGAAGCTGTGTATAGTACCCTAGATATACGTATAGGATTATTGAGGAAACGGAACGAGAATTCAAATATAACTATCTTTTGTAAATATACTTATATTGTTTTATGTATAAAAGCCCTTTAAAAATGATTAAATACATTACTTATACGATATATGTATAAACATTATAAATCATCAGTATTTATGTCAAATAACGTTACGTAGGTTATTGTTTTGAAAACTTAAGTTAGTAGTTTCAAAATATACTTATGACTTTTTGTTATTAATACAAAATGAGATATTAAAACATCCTTAGATCATGTTAAATATGTATGTATAATTATCATATATTGTATAGTTCGTGATATCATCGGTCAAACTAGACGGTCAAACGTTGTGTAAAACTCTTTTCAAAAACATAAGTCTCAACAATTTGGATTGCTTATCATGTTGGTAAGGTTTAATTTATGTAAATATTAATCTCATAAGTATAGAACGATCGGAAAAGTGCGGGTCGTTACATCTTAACTGCAGAGTTCTCATGAGATCTGCTGCGCTTGTGGTCCCAAAACGCGTCATGCTAGGAAAGGTCTCCACACCCTTATAAGGCATGCTTCGTTCCCCTCTCCAACCGATGTGGGACAGATGTAACACAGATGTTATAATCCTCCCCCCTAATGGGACACAGCGTCCTCGATGTGCACGTTTGGTCCGGGGTCTGGCTCTGATACCATTTGTAACATCCCAGGTTTCCCCGTAGCATGATATTGTCCGCTTTGCCCGTAGGCGCACGGATTTTTCTTGGCAACCACACGCGACGAGCACTTTCCCAGGAGGTCACCCATCCTGGTAGTGCTCTTAACTGCAGAGTTCTCATGAGATCTGCTGCGCTTGTGGTCCCAAAACGCGTCATGCTAGGAAAGGTCTCCACACCCTTATAAGGCATGCTTCGTTCCCCTCTCCAACCGATGTGGGACAGATGCAACACGGATGTTACAATACTATAACAACCCTCATATTTCCATGCCTGAATTGACTAATTTGACTATAGAGTTGTTATCCATACGTAATATATAATTAAATTCGACGTTGATCAAATATTTATTTTTAGTCGACACGTTCTGTTAACTAAAGTTTACACTAATTATATAAAATAACTTTAGTTAATATTAATGCGTATTATATTTAAAACTATATGTAACATAATTATTAATTAAATGATAAGTTATTTTAATCATTATATATATATTTTTAGCTTATAAAAAAAATAAAAATAAAAAGAAATAAGATTTTTTTTATAAATTAAATAATGAGCCCATGAATTTTGACTAAATATTTTCAAAAACAAAAACTTATTAAAAACATTTTTAACATGTTTTTATTATTTTGTCAAAATTGGCACCTTTATTTTATTATTTTTTTTTTCTTTTCACCAACCATTTTTTACCTATAAATACATGGCTCCTCATTCATTTTTTCTTGCCAAACACAAAAATTTAAGTTATTCTCTCAAAACCTTGAAGAAAATTTGAGGTACTTTCTATTTTTATTAATTTTTTTCAATATTGTCATTTATATTTATATTTATTGAATATTCTTTGTAAAATTCAAAATTAATTATGTTTATATGTTATAATTAGTATTATAAGTGTTATGATGCATAAAAATAATTTTGATAATTTATGGAATATTATTTATAATTAAATACGAATTATGTAGTGTTTAAACGTAAAAACAATGTAAAATTCGTAATAAATACTTTTAACCAAAAATAAAATATATATAATTTTTTTTCTGAGTTTTTAAAACTTATATAGATCTGAAAAAATTATAAAAATAATTACTTGGGTTGAATTGGTATTTATTATATAATTAAACTCTATTATTATGTAATTTGAAGGTAAATTAAGAATAAATATAAAATAATAAAAAATATTTTTTAAATATTTTTATACAGATTATTAGACTAATAGAAACTTATAAAAATTATAAAAATAATTATTTGGGTTTATTTAGTAATTACGTAGAATTAAAATTATTTTGTGAATACATTAAGGGTAAAAACAAAAATAAATACAAAAATATAATAAAACCATTTTCTTAAAATTTTCTACTAATCTATATGATTAACTAAGACTATAAAAATTATGTATGTAATTTTTAGATATTTAATTTATTATTTAGACATTTTTGAATAATGTTCGATTAATAAAACACTATTATTTTTGAAGTAATTTAGGTATTTATTTAAAGGTAATTATATTTAATATATATAAGACATACTAAGGTAAAATAACTAAATATTAAATAAAACTTAGGTTATATTATCACATATATAATTATTAAGTACATTAATAATTCGTTGTGTGTATACACCTAAAGTGAAGGTTAATCAAAGATAATGTATAATTCATGTGAACTTCATCGCTACTCACGATCGTAAGTGAATGATGTCTAGGTTGCCATTTATGGGTAAGCTTGTGGATCTCGAATGCCATGACTTAGATTCTGGTCAAGAATCCTGGGCCCCCGGTTACATCTGGTCATTCCTGACTTATTTGATAGCAATGAAGTTTGAGTAGAGTTGTACAACATCTTGCTAAAGATTAACCCGAACTTTCTAAAATTGTAAAATTACTATAAGTGGAAACTTTCCATAAATAGTAACCTTCCGAAAATGGAAATTCTTTAGTGAACCATTACTATCAATATAGTACTATATACTATTGTTTGTTAGGCAATGTCTGATCATACGTTCTATCTCTAGGTTGAGATCTCGGTCACGTCCTTCCGTTCAATTCTTTCGTGTGCTACTAAGGTGAACTTCATAGCCCCACTTTTTACTGTTTCATAACTGTTTTACAACTTTTGGGGTGAGACACATGCTTGCTTTATAACTGTTTTACACTTAGACACAAGTACTAAATTGTTAACTATGCTGTCATGCTTTGATTCATGATAAATCCCTACCGTAATATCGTCAATTGCTACGTTTAAATGCAAACTTAATTATTGTGAGTAGGCCTATTGAGAGTAATGTCTCTAACCATTCGACCGTTGGTCTTTGGTTACATAATAATGATTCCACGACACTGACAGTACAATGTGTCATAGGGTAAACTTGTTTAGTAGCGATATTACAAAATGCAGCAACACTTTTAGATTGATATTTCTATATCAATCAACTTTAAACTAAATCTTGTGGTCTAAAACTTTGGATATTATTTATAAACCTGTGAATTTTACTCAACCTTTTTGGTTGACACTTTAAGCATGTTTTGTCTCAGGTGATGATTGAGCTAGCTGTTTGCAACTTTGTGATGATAGATTTGATGCTTGCATGGAGTCCACATCGCATATTATATTTTAGTTCATAAACATTTATTTTACGTTTTAATAATAATGTAAACATGTATTACTGCTTCCGCTGTTTTATTAACAAAGGTTTTATTTAAAAAGTCTCATATAGAGTCGTTCTCGTTTATACAACTGTGTTATGATATGATTGGTCACAATTTCCCCTGGTCCATTTTGAGGGGTGTGACAGATTGGTATCAGAGCAGGCTGATGTAGAGAACCAGGATTGCATTTTATGTGTGCCTTATACAGTTAGGTACCTTAGCAATGTAGGACTACAACTTTCCTTGACTATAGTGCCTTTAATTGTTGCCTTAAACTGTTAAATGCTACACTATACTTTAGAAACTTTACTTATCTTAGAATGCCGAGCCAACCTAAGAACTCTGCTCACTTTCGTAAGTACTATTCAATTCTGCCACCACATTTAAATGCGACACCGTTCTCGACATTCCTATGTCATCTATCATAGTTTTGTGTAGTACATATGTATTACATGAAATGTTATTCATGATTTTTGAAACTCCTATATTTGTTACTATTCATACTCAAACGTATATAATCTCCTTGTTATATCACGTACCTATATGCTTTATGCCTTTATGCATCGGTTTGTGAACCAGAAAATGTCATTGAGTTATCTCAAAGACATTATAATGTCATCACTACTCATATTCATTACTTTTAAATCTTTGATTTCTCGTTATTTTTTTATCATTGAATTTTCTTGACGGATGGCGTCTACGAAACTCTAGAAAAGAAGGGTTTGGATTATCGATTTAAAGGATCCTATAGCTCAAGCCGTAGACCTGAATAGGCCATTACGAATTGAAAGTCTTTAATCGAAAGATTATCAGATTACATACTTATCTTTTTATGATCTCGACACGTCATACTGCTATTATTGGAGTATAGACACATCATATCTTATTATATCTTATCATATCTATCTTAATAGACTTTGTCTAACACTTTTTCTAAATTTCCTCCGTAAATTACGGAAATCTTTTTGCTATATATACGTATATCAAGAAGACAAATATATCATTCAATATTCAACACTCATCTTATAACAAAAACCCTTATTCCGATCAGATAATATGGATTTCTCACTTGATTCCTTGAACTCCTCAAGCTCTAATGGCAGCGTAACTGGAATGAACCAACCAATTAGTCATCACCTTTTCTGGATGAATTGGGGGTGGGTTCGTAGTCTACTTAATCAATGGAGAAGTGAAGAAGGTGATCCTTTTCACCCACCACATTGCCCTATTGGCGAAGAACCTGAAGCACTTACCGGCGAACCCGTTCGGAACACCATTTTCACCCTCATTTCCAGGATATCCCGTCACGAATATATAATATCTAGAATTTCAGATCTTATTCATCCCCTTGTCCGAACCGCCAATCATCCCGGAATAATAGAAGAAGTCAACGAGCTTCGCGCTCGAGTAGTGGCTTTGGAAAATATGGTGCAAAACCTACGAGCACCAGCAGCAGCACTAGCAGCATAACCAGCACCACCAGTACCATCAGCATCACCGCCAACAGCATCAGCTTCACCAACAACAACATCTGCATTCCACGCCTCAACATCACACTCAATACCTCAAACATTAACATCATACGCCCCATAGATACCAAGAAATATTAGTAATAATGAGTTAAGATGTATTGACTCATTCTTCCTGAAGAATTATATATGTATACTTTATATATATATGGTTTGGAACAATAATAAATATTTTCGTACTAAGCTATTACGTGTGAATCTTAACTAGTAAATACTACTCGGTTAATTCATATCACTAATATGCTATGATGTACATCCTTCGTTAATGACTTAACAATCGTTAATCACTGCTTCAGCACACTAAACTCCATTTTCATAATAAATCAAGTGTATTATTCAAATACATGTTTGATTTTACACTTCCATTTTCAATGTACTCAAAACTTTCTAGAAAACATTATTAGTGCCTTGTGAATATTAACAAGAAATCCACGAGCACCAACATCATATACCGAGATATATCAATAACAATGAACGATGAAGTATTGATTCATAACTTCATTAGCGAAATATTTCGCGACAATTATTAAATCTCTAAGGTTTTAGAGATTATTAATTCTCATTTCAACCGTAAATCAAATGAGTTTTAGATTATATTAACTCATTAAATTCATGATTACATCTGAAAGAAAATATATATGTACGTATATTTTCATAAAGATTGTAATTAAATATTCTTTTGAACAAACTGTTGACGGTGAAAATATTTTAACGGGTAGGTAATACCCGAGAAATATTTATATCTCACATTAATATGTTACACCGTACATTCTTCAATTCTGATTCAACAGTCATTAACTATACTACTTACATCCACATATGTATCCGTTCACTAAAGAACAACCATTTTCATACAAATTCAAATACATATTCTGATTTTGACATATCAGAATTTAAGTAAAACTTTAGCAAGTGTTATCTTCTTAAAGATCACTACATTCATGAATTATATTCATTCGTATTCTATGATGAATTATCACATCAAACCACCGAACTTACCATTCCTTACTTTTGAAAATCACAAACATTTCTTCGTCAACTGTTAGATCCATTGATGGATGCATCTTAGGCTTAAACACTTCAAATTCAAAATTTTTGAAAACATCCTTTGACTCTTGACGATCACAATCAGTGTTCAATCATCTAAAAACGAAATTTCTTGAAACCATCTCAGATTGATAACCGACGATTCAAATATGGCTGCATTAAATGCAGAGGAAACAGCAAAATTGTAGATGGCCTAAATGGCCAGGAGTTTGATGATAAAGAATGGGGTATTGGGAACGCTCGATAGAAAATTTGGTGCTGAAAAACGGATTGAGCAAATCATGAAGGAGACCGTGGACAAATCACAAGGATTAAACCTGTAATCAAAGAATCTAGATGATTTGATTTCTGATGAAAATTACAAAAGATCTCCTTACGCATTCTAAATCCTTACAGAAGAATTTTTCTCGTTATCATTTGATCTTAGAAAATTCTAAGATATCATCGTATCTTTCGTTATAAATATCCTCCATATTTCTGAAGATACATTCATAACTACTCTTGTCCGAAATTATTTATCACTTCGCACTTTATGTGTTACATAATAAAGGAAACTGTTTTAGTTTCTATATTTCTATAACATACAAGTTTAAATTTTGAATGATTTGAGGTAGTGTTGGGAATTGAAGCATGAGTTAGTATAATATAATGATGTCAGGCCAACGTGATTATATTACAGTAAGTCATGCTAATTTTTTAATGGAAGATGATGATTCATAGACTTTATAATCATCATTTGCCATGTTACATGAATTTTACATTCTACTTAACCTCTGAACATATCAAGAACATATATTCTTGATAGTTCTATCCTCTAGTAATTTGACAAATCAAATCGTGCTATTACCTTTCCTTCTGCTTTGTATATTATGATCATTTGAAACTCCATACCTACGAATTCTAGACCATTATTCGCTTGACTTGAAGTCGGGAAGGAAAAACAAGAGCATAGAGCTCCGACATATAAGGGAAAATATAAAGCCCGATAACAACACAGAAATTACAAACCATGTATATCAATGCGTATAGCAACATAAAGACACGGGAGAATTAAAAACACTATAACCCCAAGGTAATTGTAGAAGTAAACAGATTCCTCTGGGGGTAAATGAAAAAGAAGAATGACAGAAACGATAGTCAGAAAAATATCCAGGATAAGAACTGGATGGAGCATTTTCACAATCTTTGGAAGTATGAATCGAGAAAGAAAGTATAGAAGTGGTGAAGATAATGAAACAAAAGAAGCTAATTTATAGCAAAATTCTAGACACAACAATCAAGGCAATTTTAATTTCCTTAATTATCGGAGAATCAAATCTTATACAGATTATAAAGATTTCCTTTAAATCCCTTGAATTCCTGAAATCACCTTTAATTATGTCAAAAGTTAAGGCAAACTGATATTTCCTTATTTCAAACTTTTAAGATAACTTCATTTATACTCTTCCTATAATCGAATCATTTTATCCATATTACCCAATGTTGATAAAACAATATTTTCAACTCATATTCATCATTCTTGTTGTAAAGAATGACAATCTCTATCAAATTTCACGACTATGATTTTCATGAACTCCTTTCTATTTTGTCTACCCTAGCGTGGTGGCATAAACGCTCAAGGTTTAAATGAGCTCGATATTATTCATAACACATTTTATATATCCAATTTACTGAAATGACTTGTATAACATCATCATTTTGAATGATCTCCGCATTAATAATAAAATGCACTTCGTAGAAGAACTTGTAGAAATTATGGTTTGTATGATTTTAATTCTTGAAACAGAACAATATTCTATCCGTTGGAATTCACGCAAGGCCCCGAGCATACCTGGGAACATGAAAACCAAATAAAAAGTAAATATCCTCGTCTATGTACGAACAACACCGATTAATGGCAACAACTAAATTTCGGGACGAAATTTCTTTTAACGGGTAGGTACTATAACAACCCTCATATTTCCATGCCTGAATTGACTAATTTGACTATAGAGTTGTTATCCATACGTAATATATAATTAAATTCGACGTTGATCAAATATTTATTTTTAGTCGACACGTTCTGTTAACTAAAGTTTACACTAATTATATAAAATAACTTTAGTTAATATTAATGCGTATTATATTTAAAACTATATGTAACATAATTATTAATTAAATGATAAGTTATTTTAATCATTATATATATATTTTTAGCTTATAAAAAAAATAAAAATAAAAAGAAATAAGATTTTTTTTATAAATTAAATAATGAGCCCATGAATTTTGACTAAATATTTTCAAAAACAAAAACTTATTAAAAACAATTTTAACATGTTTTTATTATTTTGTCAAAATTGGCACCTTTATTTTATTATTTTTTTTTCTTTTCACCAACCATTTTTTACCTATAAATACATGGCTCCTCATTCATTTTTTTTTGCCAAACACAAAAACTTAAGTTATTCTCTCAAAACCTTGAAGAAAATTTGAGGTACTTTCTATTTTTATTAATTTTTTTCAATATTGTCATTTATATTTATATTTATTGTATATTCTTTATAAAATTCAAAATTAATTATGTTTATATGTTATAATTAGTATTATAAGTGTTATGATGCATAAAAATAATTTTTATAATTTATGGAATATTATTTATAATTAAATACGAATTATGTAGTGTTTAAACGTAAAAATAATATAAAATTCGTAATAAATACTTTTAACCAAAAATAAAATATATATAATTTTTTTCTGAGTTTTTAAAACTTATATAGATCTGAAAAAATTATAAAAATAATTACTTGGGTTGAATTGGTATTTATTATATAATTAAACTCTATTATTATGTAATTTGAAGGTAAATTAAGAATAAATATAAAATAATAAAAAATATTTTTTAAATATTTTTCTACAGATTATTAGACTAATAGAAACTTATAAAAATTATAAAAATAATTATTTGGGTTTATTTAGTAATTACGTAGAATTAAAATTATTTTGTGAATACATTAAGGGTAAAAACAAAAATAAATACAAAAATATAATAAAACCGTTTTCTTAAAATTTTCTACTAATCTATATGATTAACTAAGACTATAAAAATTATGTATGTAATTTTTAGATATTTAATTTATTATTTAGACATTTTTGAATAATGTTCGATTAATAAAACACTATTATTTTTGAAGTAATTTAGGTATTTATTTAAAGGTAATTATATTTAATATATATAAGACATACTAAGGTAAAATAACTAAATATTAAATAAAACTTAGGTTATATTATCACATATATAATTATTAAGTACATTAATAATTCGTTGTGTGTATACACCTAAAGTGAAGGTTAATCAAAGATAATGTATAATTCATGTGAACTTCATCGCTACTCACGGTCGTAAGTGAATGATGTCTAGGTTGCCATTTATGGGTAAGTGTCATAACCCGTCCTTAACCATAAGAACGAGTTAGATAACGTATGATTTCATTGCGAGGTATTGACCTCTATATGCGACATTTTTAAAAGAACAACTGCATTTATTTTACATTACAAACCATAACTCTTATGTTAATACAAGCATTAGACAATATAAAGATGATTATCGTTTAGCGATAATCTTAGACTTACAAACTTTACATGTGATGATAACAATACGATTTCTAGCATATTTTACATTACAATTCCTCGGATATGCAGTTTTATTTTTGACACAAATATGCTACTCAAGATCTTGCTTAAATTCAATATGTTGCAGCGGAAGCTTTTAGTTATCACCTGAGAATAGACATGTTTAAAACGTCAACATAAAGTTGGTGAGATATAGGTTTAATGCCGGCAGCAATATATATATAGACCACAAGATTTCACATATAAACATTTTAATAAAAATATTCTAAGTGGTTGAGTACTTGGTAACCATACTTAACATTTAATCACGTCGCATATTCCCTTTATTATGAAATCTTACTACACCGTACCAAGTGTAGTCACGAAACGAAGTACTGTGCAACCGTTGAATACTGGTCGTCCAGTCCGGTTGGGGTTGTCAGGCCCGATAGATCTATCAACAGGATTCGCGTTTACGCTCCTCACGTAAATATTAGCTACCAAGTATAAAGAAATATGCCATGGTACAACTCAACGTATAACTTATTTTTGATCACTTGTGTCCATAACGTAAATCATTTATAAAAACAGCGTATGTATTCTTAGCCCAAAAATATTTAGAGTTTAAAAGGGAACTATATACTCACTTTCGTCTTGAAGATATGTAATTTTGACTTGGTCTCCGATTGATATCACAAACCTAACCATATATAATATATCAATACCTTTTCTTTTTAAACAATCGTCACATATATATACTTATAATACTT